>NC_091752.1:32496665-32691665 GCF_043380555.1 Nothobranchius furzeri
AGCTTATAAATAGGATTATAACAGCACAAATGATGTCGAGATATGCAAAGAGAGAGAGAGATCATCCAATCTTTGTTTCCTGTAAAATTTTATTTTAAAGCAATGACCTGCAGAGAGGGACAGAGGAAGGGAGGGGGTGGGTGGAGGCAACAGCTGAGACCAAATACAAGTGCAGCTCTATGATGCAGTACCCCAGAGCCCTCCAGATAAAACACATTACTGGTCATGAGAAGTATCATCGTAGCTCTGATCTAATCCATACGCTACGCATCACACATTGCATGATGCAACTTAAAATAACAGGCGTCCTCCTAAAGAGGGTCATCACACTGATGGTCTGCTACAGTCAGATACACAACAGTGTGTTAGTGATCTCTCATCAATATTCCTCACTATCAAGCCCAGGCAATTCACAACTACTGCAATCTGGATAATCAGCTTCTGCCTCACTAGGTAAATGCTGCATTCCTATCAGCCGCCACAAAGACACGCGTCGTGATAAGTAGATATTAATCAGTCAAATGACATCACCGCTTATCTTCACTCAGTTGTGAAGAAAAAAAAAACATTTTGCATGCTCTTCAATTGGCTTTATACAAAATGCCTCCAACCTAATGTATCTCTCTAATGCATCCATGTGTGTGTGTATTAAATGGGAACTCATCACCACTGGTTAGTTGATTTATGAATTATGTTAGTTGTTTCTACTTTTATTCAGTTACAGATGAGGTGTAAGTCTTACCTTGAAAAACAGATCAGAGGTGAAGAGGACAAGAAAGCACAGATCCCCTGCAGAGCCAGTACTCATCCATGTATTCAGCCGGTGCCAGGGTACCGTCCAACCGCTGGAGCAGCTCATGCAGCCTGGGGGAGTACTAAGCGAGAGGCAGCCGGTGCAGTGACAGCTGGAGGAGTAGTGGCACATCCGGCAAAGATTCAGGTTATCGGGATGGGAGAGGGGAAAAAAGCAGACAGACATTGTCTCCAAACCTCACTGATATCCCTCCCCCTCTTTTTGTCTTTCACTCCACTCTCTCCCCCCTCGTCTCCCTCATGCACCTTATTCAATCATCACTGACACTCATTCGCTCTTGTCCCTGCACTCACCGGGAGCAGGCACTCACACACACAGCAGAGATCTCCATCTCACGGTGCTGCTGCTGCAATCCCTGTGCATTCGTGATTGAGGGTGTGTGTATGTGTGTGAGTTTGGTGTGTGTGTGTTTAGGAAGGGCAGGGAGGGGTAGGCTAGTGGGAGGATGGGTGGGTGGATGGGAAGAGGGCGGAGGACAAGCAGTGAGGGGTACTATACGTAAGCTGCTGGGGAAAGTCCGGAGTTGGTGGACTGCATCGTCGGCAAAGACCCTCTCAACTTGTCCTTCACAGGCTGGCTCCCTTGACACTGAGCTGTTACATAATCTGAAGGGCTTAGAGGGGGAGGCAGGGGAAGGAAAAGGGGGGTGAGAAAGAATAATACATTGTATTTTTAATTGGATGTCTCCTGCCCTCGCGCTACTTTCATACATCTGACACATTACTTATTGGAAGTGCTGAAGAAGGGGTGAAGCGAGCAAAGGGTGAGCAAAGTGGGTCCGTGGTTTCACAGAAGAGGGAGAACAAGGGAGACAAAAAGCCAACAGGGCAGTAGTGTTAATGAGAATACGAGACAAGAGAGAAAATGAAAAGACTAGAAGGAATAATGGAGGCGCCCATCAGAGAGTAAGACCTGGAGAGAAAAGGGCTTCGCTGGAGACATTTCGATAGTTGAATCTCAGATTGAGGAGGAGCAATGTGGTTTTCGTCCTGGCCGTGGAACTGAGGACCAGCTCTCTACCCTTGCAAGGGTGATGGAGGGGGCATGGGAGTTTGCCCAACCAATCCACATGTGTTTTGTGGATTTGGAGAAGGCTTATGACCGTGTCCTCAGGGGGACCCTGTGGGCGACGCTCCAGGAGTATGGGGTGGGTGGCTTTCTGTTAAGGGCCATTCAGTCCCTTTACCAGAGGAGCGTGAGTTTGGTCCGCATAGCCGGTAGTAAGTCGGACCTGTTCCCGGTGAGGGTTGGACTCCGCCAGGGCTGCCCTTTGTCACCGGTTCTGTTCATTACTTTTATGGACAGAATTTCTAGGCACAGCTGTGGTGTGGAGTGTGTCGAGTTTGGTGGCAGGAGAATCTCGTCTCTGCTTTTTGCGGCTGATGTGGTCCTCCTAGCTTCATCCAGCTCTGACCTTCAGCTCTTGCTGGGTAGGTTTGCGGCCGAGTGTGAAGCGGCTGGGATGAGGATCAGCACCTCCAAATCTGAGACCATGGTTCTCGACCGGAAAAGGGTGGCTTGCCACCTCCGGGTCGGGGGAGAGGTCCTACCTCAAGTGGAGGAGTTTAAGTATCTCGGGGTCTTGTTCACGAGTGAGGGTAGGAGGGATCGGGAGATCGACAGGCGGATTGGTTCGGCGTCTGCAGTGATGCGGACGCTGAGCCAATCTGTCGTGGTGAAGATGGAGCTGAGCCAGAAAGCCAGGCTCTCGATTTACCGGTCGATCTATGTCCCAATCCTTACCTATGGTCATGAGCTTGGGTAATGACCAAAATAACGAGATTGCGGATACAAGCGGCCAAAATGAGTTTCCTCCGTAGGGTGGCCGGGCTCAGCCTTAGAGATAGGGTGAGGAGCTCGGACATTTGGGAGGGACTCGGAGTAGAACCACTGCTCCTCCGGATCGAAAGGAGTCAGTTGAGGTGGTTTGGGCATCTGGTCAGGATGCCTCCTGGACGCCTCCCTGGGGAGGTGTTTTGGGCATGTCCTGCCGGCAGGAGGCTCCCGGGTCGACCCAGGACATGTTGGAGAGGTTACATCTCCAATCTGGTCTGGGAACGCCTTGGGGTCCTGCCGGAGGAGCTGGTGGAGGTGGCCGGGGAGAGGAAGGTCTGGAGCTCCCTAGTTGGGATGCTGCCCCTGCGACCCGGACCCGGATAAGCGGAGGAAGACGACGACGACGACTACGACATTATTAGATCATTCGGTTTTCAAAGACTTTTTGAAGATCTTACTTCCTGAGAGCGGTGGACAATTTTATCAAAGCTGTCCATGACACAGTTGTAGAAGCAACAAGCTAAAAAGTTGTAACTCCCACCATTATTGTGCAAGGCAACAAAGTCGTTTTTATAAAACAATGCCGTCAATTGGTTACAACGCTGTGACATTTATAAGTGGTCAGACCACAGAGGTAATATGGCGCAATTGTGGCCTTTATGCAAAAGATTAGGCGATGGTAGCATAAAGGGGGTATGGGGGGGGGGGGGGGGTCTCTGCGCTGCCGCAAACTTCAGTTTATTTTGGACATGACTTGCTTTTTATTGCAGCCGTGCTCATTAATTTAAAGTCAAAAAGTTAAAGTCCCATTAGTTGTCACACACACTGATGTGTGTGCGAAATTTGTTCTCCGCATTTGACCCATCCCCTGGGGGAGCGGTGAGCTGCAGACACAGCCGCGCTCGGGGACCATTTGGTGGTTTAACCCCCAATCCAACCCCGTAATGCTGAGTGTCAAGCAGGGAGGCATTGGGTCCCATTTTTTTCTAAGTCTTTGGTATGACCCGACCACGAATTGAACCCTGATCTCCCAGTCTCAAGGCGGACACTCTACCACTAGGCCACTGAGCTGGTAAGTATTGTTAACAAGCCACTCCTAAAGGTGTCTGTCTTCCACAGTCTCCATGCACTCTCTGGTGATCTGAGCTCCACCTCTCTCTAATGGAGAAAGGCTCCAGGAGCGCTGCATTGCTCCTGATTATCATCTCAACTGATTTTGTTCAAAAAGCAAACCTTACGGCCAAGGCTGGATTAACCATACGGGAAACTGGGCAATTGCCCAGGGGTCCACGAACTCTAAAGGGCCCAGGCCCAGGGCAGCAAGTGCATGAGCAAAATACTGTATCTGTAATCTCCCGCTTTATATTAAACAAACTGTCCACCCAGGCTTTTGTGCTTCACAGACGCTTTACTGCCTATGTCAGTTGAGAGCGTGCCGGTTGAGAGTCAGTCCCATGCAGACTGACCAATGAAGAGAGGGCCTCAAGTTAAGACCCTCTCCTCATTGGTCAGTCCACACGAGGTGGGTCAAAGGTTACGCCGAGCGCGTTACGTGACGTCAGGCGTTGCTACAATTGAAATAAATCATCAGACATGGAGAAGCTAAGTGGCGGCGTGAAACAGAATTAAAAAAGGAAAAGGACATCAGTAACGCAGAAAATTTAAAGTATATACCTAAAATAGGTAATTTCTTTACTCCTGTTAAGTCAGCTTCTGTCAATGACGAGTACTCAGCTAGCCAGGGCTTTTCTACACCGCCAACACCAGGTTACATTTACAGCCCGGACAGCAAAGAGCCAGCAGCAACTTCAAGCAACAAACGAGCTGCAACGAGTCTGATTGCTGAGGAAAGTGGTGATGGCGGGTCTCCAGTTTTGCCGCCACCAGAGCTGCTTGTCGAGTCTGGGAGCAGTCCCTGCATCTCACCGCCTCTACTCCCTGGGGATCCTGCACTGTGGGGGACCGTTACGGAGCAGCTCAGGGAAGAAGCAATTTACAGAGGGCCTGCAGCTTTCCAGAACCGGGCTGCTAAGTATCCTGCATCGGTAAGGGAGTCCGGACTTCGAAGTAGAACACGCTGCCTCACCAACGATTTGCTTCACTGCCGGCTTCCAAACAATCATATTGTGCCAAGAGAATGGCTTCTTTACTCGCCATCAACTGGATCAGTTTAGTGTTATGCCTGCATACTTCTGTCATCCCAAAAGCAAGCATTTATCAGTGGATTCTGTGATTTGAAACATCCAAAGAGGGTTAGTGATCACGAAAAGAGTGCAGAACAGAGACAAACCATGCTGTCTTTATTGCACAGATCTAAATATGCATGCAGAGTGGACACTTCTCTTGCCCGACAGTGAGTCAGAACAGCAGTACTGGAAAGAAGTCCTCAGACGTGTAGTGGCTGTTGTTAAATTTAAGGGAGCGAGGGGACTGCCATTTCGAGGCGACAACGAACTGCTGGGCTCTGCGCACAATTGGAACTATTTGAGACTGGTTGAACTTATAGCAGTTTGACCCCTTTTTAAAGGAGCACCTTGACCCCGGCTTTCCACGGGAGCCGTCAGCAGCACGTTTCTGCAGCAGCACGTCATAGCTGCTGATAGGAACCGCTGTGGTCAACAGAACCTTTTCCACCGGAGCCGTCAGCAGCGCGAGTCGGCCGCGTCTCAGGAGCAGCATGTCGCGGCCTTTACGCGCCGGTTCTATTTTCTACGCGCGACGCCTCTGAAACGGGTCAATTTCGACATTTTTGGGGAAGGAAAGACAGGAAATCGGACGCGGAAATGGAGAGAAGCTACCAAGATTTTCAGAATAAAGAACGTACTGCCTTCCGGTTGCTTTACTTTTAAAAAAGGTTACTAACTGTGCGGCCCCGTGAGAAGTTATCACCTAGCTAGCGGTCTCCTTTGTTTTTCAGGTCCGTATTGGCGATTATAAAACGGACAGAACATAAAACACAAACCATGTTGTAATTTTCTCCTGCTTGTTGTTGTGTTTACTGACGAAGTCACTCGTGTGACTTCGTGCTCGGTCGGTGACAGCTGCTCCCCTGCTGCTTCGCGTCTCGTGGGAAGGGCCAAGCAGCAGCTTACGCGAGCAAGACGTGCTGCTGCAGTAACGTGCTGCTGACGGCTCCCGTGGAAACCCGGGGTGAGAAACATGGCAATAAGGGTAGAGGTGAGCCATCTTACTTGTCATCAACTGTGTGCAAAGACTTTATTTCATTAATGGGTGAGAAAACTAAGCAAGTGATTGCAGAGGAACTCAAACGTGCAAAATATTTCTCTGTAATCATTGATTCAACACCAGATTTAGCACATGTAGATCAGCTCATATTTGGTTTTCATTTTGTCAGTGCAGATGGCAGAGCAGTGGAAAGATTCCTCGGGTTTGAGGCCATCCACAGCCACAAAGGTGTCAGCCTCGCTGAATCTGTGATTGAAATTGTGCGTCATTTGGGGTCAGACTTGTCAAACTGTCATGGCCAAAGCTACGATAATGCTAGCAACATGGCTGGCAAATACAGCGGGCTCCAGGCGCACTTGAAAAAACAAAACCTGCTAATTCATTATACACCGTATGCTGCCCACTCTCTGAACCTCGTAGGTGTTAACTGCATTGATAATTGCTGTGAGGAGGTTAACTCGTTTCTTGAACTGCTGCAGTCATTGTATACATTTTGTAGTGCATTGACACATCACTGGAATACAGTTTTCAATGACAGCGGACATAACATTAAATACACTTTGAAATCCCTCAGCACCACCCGATGGAATTGCAGAGCAGATTTTACAAAAGCTCTCAAAGTAAATTACAGGTCAATTAGAGATAATCAATTCAAATTAATATTCAAAGACTATCAATCCCAGAGGGAAATTAGAGTTTCAGTACACACATTCCTGAGATCAGACATACATACATAGGCATAGACATATGACAAGAATTGGTGACTGTGGTCATTCGCAACCTGAGTCGCGCTACCTTAATAGAGAGATCAGAGGGTTTACATGAGGACTGAGTCAGGTGGAGGAAAAAAAGGCACTTCAGAGTTACCCTCCACAGGGAGGGCAGCTTTGCTATGCAAAAAACACCTCAGACAGAAATGCAACAGACTTCAGACATTACACAACATAAGTGTCCACTAGGTGGGGAGGTAGGGTTGGGGAATATCCTCACATCAGTGCATGCAGCCGCGATAAGCAGCAGACGAACTGACATTTTATTCCTTATGCACATTGCAGATGTAGCTAAAAGATTCCCATCTGAACGTCTGAGCTGGACACTGCTCAGCGCAGCTCGCTGTCAGCGCATACGTGCACAACGAGCTGAAGTTGTGGAGATTGGCTTGGAGCGCGGCGCACAACCAGAGCACATGCGGGAAGGTTCCTCCAACTGAAGCGAGTGTTTTCCAAACCCTGTCTTTCAGAGAGACTTGTCATTTAGAAAATGTTCCCTAATTTTGAAACTTTGGCTTAATAGTGCTTGTTCCTGTCTCCAATGTGGCAACGCATCCAGGAGCCGTCTGAGGAGAAGCCCAGAATCTCATATCCTCTTCAGCTCAGAATGCGCCTATGATTACGCACAAGCGTGACCCATCAACCTGGTCTCACAGTAAGACCGGGATGGAACTGTTCAGGTTTACGCAGACAATCTTAACATAGAATTGACCTAAAGATATAAAATTAATTCAGTAAAATATAAAGCATTTTATTTAAATATACATTCATCATTTTACAAGCACAGAGAGCCACATCAGATGGATGAAAGAGCCGCAGGTTGTGACATGTTTTCTCCAGGACCAGAGAGGACGCAAACTCGATACATCTCTTTTATTGTGAGGTAATAATTTCTCTGAGTTTTGCGGTTGCGGGCGGGAGTAGACATGCACGCAGCGGGTGCGGGCAGTCAGAAATTCAGCGGGAGCGGGCAGGAGCGGGATGAAGAAAACAGTCCCGCGCAGGGCTCTACTGCTGCGTTTAAGTGTTTCATTTTTTTTAGGAATTCGATTAAAAATAAAGGCGCCCGGCCCGGCCCGTGTCCGAGGTAATTACACAGTCGTGTCCTGAAGCCCGGCCCTCGGGCCTAGGGCTTCAGTGCAGGGCTCTAATAGAGCCACAAATAAATAAATAAACATACAAAAGATATAGAAGTCTAACTTTAATCTCATGATTCTGACTTTTTTTCTGAGAAGCCAAAATTCTGAAAATAAAACAGTTCAAAATGTTTTCTTTACTGTGTTTTCTTCCCCAGTGGCTCCAATCTTCTTCTGTGGTAAAAATTTGCCCCTTTAAACAACTATGGAGCTTTATGCCAGCCGTTGTCAAATTACAATTTTCGATGCTGCAGCAGGGACTAATTTGAGCTGGATCTTGCTGGAACAAGATCCAGGAACTGTCTTTTATTTATTTATTTATTTATTCATTTATTTATTTATTTTTACCGTGTCCTGTCTGGCTGTGAAGCAAACAGAATTAATATCTGAATGCTGGTGACAAGCCTTACAGATTTGCTCTCAGGTGGAGCATCAAAGATTCTGCTTTAATGTCATGCCTGATACTTAAAACTTTATTGTTATTGTTTTCTGAATGCTTGTATTCCGACCAGACACGGAGACAGAGGTGAAAGAGAAAGGAAGAGACTAAAACATTCAATGATGAACAAGAGTCTGCTTCTAGACCTGCAGAAGGAGAGAAAAAAATAAAGAAAAGGGACACACAGCAATACAACAGGAGCAAGCTATCACTGTGTCACCCTGATGAGGAAATATAAAATAAACAATTGTTTTACTGAACAATCACAATAATAAATCACAGTGCATTAAGTGCCAACCACAGCCGACATGTGGTGAACGTGCCCAAGTCCATACTTATGAGAGCACCATGTGAGCACCTGTGTGCTTACCCGCGCTTGTATATGTAAGGTTTCTCTATAGGAGCATCCAGTAGAGAGTGTGAGGGGACACAGATTTGCTCCCCAAAGATGTGTAGGAGATGGAAGGAACTCCAAGTCTCAGAGATTCAGGAGCTGCCCCAGAGTGCAGGGACCCCAGGGAGACTACGACCAGAAAAGCCACCACCCCCCTCGAGAGGCGCAGAGGATTGCCCCGGGGGGCCACAACCAGCAGCCGGCAAAGTCCCGGGGGATATCAGCGGCAAGCCCACAGGCCCGCCCGCAGCCTCCCACCCCCAATAGGCACCGGCCGAGCCCGGAACCCAGCGACCCGAGACCCAGGGGTGACCAGCCCCGCCGGGGACCCAACAGAGCCCAGGGACCCAGATCTCACCAGGCAGCCACTGGGATTAATCAGGCGGACGCCAAAAATCTTAAACCCCCTGACCCGGGAGACATGAACACTCAGGCAGACCAAGGCACCACACTCCACACCAAGTGTGACAAGGGGAGGGGAGGTAAAGATGTATAGCAGCAAAAGAAGTCCCAGGAGAGGGGAGGAGTCAAAGGCCCCACCTGACATATATAGTCATACACAAACACAGTCACATACTCCCTCCCTCAGGCTCACATATACACATACAACCTAAGACTCACAAAAATACATGCCAGACACCCACTCATACTCCCCATATACACCCCATTCACTCTGGTCCCGATACTGCTGCACAAAGGGTACAACTATCACCGGTTCACAGAGTTCGACCCTTTCTGCTGGGGTGCTGATGAGCAGGCTCTCCCGCCCAACACCGAGCAAAGCGACCCACCACCCAGACCCCAGCCAGACGGCCAGATCCCCCTCCTAGCCTCCAGCCCCGGGAGGCCAAGCGACAACAGAGGTGTGCTAAGACCCCTAGTCACCCTCCGCCTGCTCCAATACAGTGTTGGTGCCAGCTGATGCCACCACACCACCCCTCTTCCCCCCACTGCCCTCTGTTGGGGTTATTAGGAGCGAACAATTCGTAAGCTTTAACTTACTTTTGGATTCTTCAATAAATTCTGTAAATATGGAACTATTTACTGATTTATTAATTAATTAAGATATTCTTAGATATCTTCGGGGCACCACCCTTTAATTAGAAAGGGAAATGAATCCAAAACTCTTATCAGTCTTTCTTGAAGTTCGTAGAATCCTCGGAGCAGAGACTTCTCTTCGACACAACAAAGCTACTGGACACAAAAATCTGAATTTTATAACATTTAATTAACAATTTGTCAAATGAATAAACAGTGGAATAGATGAATAATAACCGTGTGATATGATTGAAGATGGATGTGTTTGTATGTGATGGAGGATGTATGAATGGGGTCCTTTGTTCTCACAAAGGAGTAGTGTGTGTGTGTGTGTGTGTGTGTGTGTGTGTGTGCGTGTGTATGGATTCAAAATGGAGTCTTGAATACAAGATGGCTGACCCCTTTGTCTGGCTAAAGTGTGGGTGGCAACTTGCACTTTAACTTCCAAAGCACTTAGAATCAGTAGTAACTTAACCTTAAATCACTCAAAACATTTCAAAAGATCATGAAACAACACAAAAGATTAATCACAAATTAATATCTTTTAGTTTCAGCCTGGCCATGACAGAAACCATTTTAAGATACCAAACAATGATCAATAAGCAGTTTATTCTTTCAAAATGACCCGACGGACGTGTTTGGGACGAAAGAGGAAAACACGAAGCTACTTTTTAAGCAATAGCGCAATTTTATTGCTTATTCTGGACTATAGAGGAAACGGGAGAAGAAAAGGAGAGAAAAAAATGAGTTTTCTGATCACCAAAGCAGCAAGGCGTCCCCCGCTGTTATGACTTGACGGTTCTCCGTTTTTCTCCGCAGTTTCCAGCGTCATCCGTCGGTTTGATGCTTTCTCCGTTGTTTGGCGTTCACGAGTGTTTCTCCACGGGCTGGACAGAGACAGCAAAGTTTCTTTCTGTGCTGAGTTATAACTTACAGCGTGCTTGATGGAGTTGTTGCTTTCCTCCGCAGTTCTGTGTCCTCAAACATCAGCTGGAGGGGAGCAGAAACGAGCAGATCTGATGGGCTTGCAGTTTAGTTTCCAGCTGTTCCGTGGCTCAACTTGGCACTTAGAGCTTCCGCGTGCTCAAGTTGTCGGAGCGTTGACAAGCGTGTCCTTACCGCCAGGTATCCTGGGCAAAAGAACGAGGATTCTTTGTCTCTGCTGAAGATTTATGGTCTTAGTTCGCGGGAAAAGCTCCACGGCTCCCCGCACATGCGCAGAACGTGTTTCTGGTACTAGGCGGTGACGTCATCACAATGCTTCCGTGTGCAAAGCATCATGGGAAATGAAGTTTCTTGGCGTTGATGTGATTATTTGCTTTTCAGAGCAATTTAAGCACAGTCATTTTGGAGAAAATCACTGCATAGTAATTTCCTCATGAGGTCAGACCCTCAACATTCCCCCTTTTGGTTTCGGGGATCGCGCCCAAAGCTCGATCGTCGGAAGCACAGATGGGTTTGTTCCTCATGAACGTAGGTCGACTTGATTGTCGGAAGCACAGGTGGGTTTGTCCCTTAGGACGTTGGTCTCCTTGGACGCCTTTGTCTTTGGTCTTTGTCTTGGATCCTGGCGCCTTTGGTCTTTGATCCTGGTCAGGCACAAAGAGGATAGGAAACGGGATAGTCCCCAACGCGCATAACGAGAAGAAGCCACTCACGCAGGTGGTACGCAATGATGATGTCGTCCATGCGAGAGGTAGTAGTGTAGAAGGAGGAAGGTCGGTGGGCGGTTAACTCCACGAGGGAACACAAAGGCATCTCACCGCCGGCCATACAGTTCAGTTTTATGGAGCACGCGGTGATGTACGAGGTCAATAGTTCGCAAACGCGCATTGACCTATGTGGTCCCAAGATTCCCCCCTTTTTGGTCCAAAGGGCGGATCAGGACAGTCTTTGGGCTAAAACAAGGACCATAAAACTAAGAGGTACTACAATGTGCTGGTGCGTCAGACAGAGTCATTGACAGACTGAGCTGGGCCGGCACATAACCACTAGTTAATATGTGACCAAGTACGAAACAAAAATACAGAAAACCCAAAAAAAAAAAACCTATAACATCCAAGAAAATTCATAGCAACCTTGAGGTCTCATAAAATACATTCTTAGGTCATACAGTCAGTGTGTAGCTTATAAAGAATGTGACATACTGCAACACTCAGATAAATATGTGAGGTAGACTAAAATGAGAACTACTCTTAGGTTTACAGAATAACAAAGAAAATGTTGCTCACCCCCTTTAGACAGGTGTGGTACATTCACGCTTGGAGTCTCCCAGAACGCGGTCACGAGGCACACCGTAGGTGAGCAAGTGCATCTTATCTTGGAGTTTCTTAACACGCCTGTAGGCGGAATAAGCTATCACGGCCGTGATGAGCCATTCCATCCCCAGGGCGACCAATGTGCAGATTAAAGTCGTATAATCTGTGTCAATGTAGCGTCTTGGGTATCTATTCATGGGCGTCAAAGTAAGTTCACGCGGGGTTTGTGTGAACTTAACAAAATTGGTTCCTTCAATCAGTAATTGTTGGTCAATTTCTAAATCGAAGGTAAAGTTATAACCCTGGAAAGCGTCCATGATCTCAATCTCTGAGTCATGCTGTTCGAGGTTGAGATGATGGAGTGCCAGGTTTCTAGTTCAAAGTGGAAATGCCTACCGTCCTTTCAAATACCAATGTTCAGCATCGACTTAAACCTATAGATGTGAGGTGTCACAATTATGGGAACGTTTAACAGGAAACCGAGTTCTAATTTTTTTTAACGTGAATGGGCATTGCACTACTTAGGCTGTACGCTAGGTGGATTTGTGAAAGGTGCACAGTAGAGGGGTAGCAGCTGTCAAGCTATCTTTGAGCAGGTCCAGTGGTACCAAGTACGGGGAAATACGACTTTCAACCAAGCTGTCCAGCGTGGAACTTACTTCCCTGAGCAGGTCCTGCATCAAATCTCTCACCACTCATGTGTACACAATATCCTGATGTATGGTTTCAGACAAAGTCTTGATTGCACGTAGAGATTCATTAATCAGAGCAGAATGTAGGTTGACAGTTACAAGAGTACCCTGTAAGGTTTTAGTAAGTACTTCCTGTTAGCGTTCTAGGAGGAGTTTCTCTTGGTTAGTGAAAATGACGGCGGGGGGGCTTGGTTCTTTGTCGGTTAGTACATGTTAGTGGGTTAAACGTGCACTTCCCCCCTTTTCCATTTCCATGCATAGAACTATGTAGCGACTACGTCTACCTCCTGCGGGGAGTCTGGTCTCTGTACCCGCGGGGATGGTTTGACGTAGGGTTTGATTTGGTTTGCATGCACCCATTTGTAGACAGGCTCCTGTCTCGCTTTGGTGATGCGTAACCTGTATGCAACTGGAGAGAGTTTTGCCACGATCTCAAATGGTCCTGACCAGCAGGGCAGGAACTTCTTAGGTTTGCGTGCCGGTTGGGCGAACCGAAAGTAGAATACTTTGTCACCCACCTCGTATTCGCGGCTGGTTGTCTTTTGGTCGTAGTAGGCTTTAGCGCCTTCTACGTTGGTCTCCAGTTTCTTCTGAGCGTGCGCGAACGTAGCTCTGAGGTGTGTTTTCAAGTCTGCCACATACTGATGGGCGGTATAGGCAGTGGCAACACTGACATCCTCTGGGTGATACAGGAGGTGCAGTGGTAGAGTCATCAGTCTGCCGGTCATCATCTCAAAGGGCGTAACCCCCGTGGATCGCTGTGGAGTGGACCGTATGGCCATCAGGACCAGAGGGAGCTTGACGTCCCAGTCCTTCCCAGTGGAGCAGACGTACTTTTTGAGCATAGAGACGACCGTGCGGTTCATCCGTTCGACCTGTCCGGATGACTGTGGGTGATAGGGGAGGTGGAATCTCACTTCCACTCCCAAAAGTTCAAACAGGGACGTCATTACACTGGATGTGAAATGAGTTCCTCGGTCAGAGTCAATGCAGAGTGGAAGTCCCCATCGACTGAAAACGTGGTTAATCAGCAGTACAGCGGTTGTGACGGCTGTATCGTTTGGCGCTGGAAGGCACTCAACCCACTTTGTGAAACTGCAAGTTACAGTTAGCATATATTTGTTTCCTCTTGCCGATTTGGGAACCGGTCCAACCCAGTCGATCTGCAGGTGGGACCAAGGGAAGGTTATTCCCCTGCGTTGCAGTGGTGCTCTAGCAAGCGGCTGGGAGGGTTGAAACTGGGCACAGATGAGGCAGCCTTGGACATAGCTGTGTACGTCCTTGGACATCGACGGCCAATATGCTACTTCTGTCAGTGACGCGAGGGTAGCTTTTGCTCCGCGGTGACCTCCAACCGGAGTGTCGTGGGCGTAGGCAAGCATCACTCCTCTGTGGTCGAGTGGAACAACCCAGCGCGGCGGGCTGTGATCGTCACGCATGTAAACTAACAAATCGTTTTGTAGTTTCAGGTGCGTGAGTTGACGATGCAGGTTTACCAAATCTTGGCTTGCACCAATAGGTGGTGATGGTTGTTTAGACATCGGGCCCTTTTGGAGAAGCTCGCGGATGAGCTTCAGGTCAGGATCTTGTTCCTGCATGGTGACTAGGTCCGCGTCCTGTGGTTTTCTGCCTAGAAACACGGGTACCCCAACGTTCTGAGGTTCGTCTGCCTGTTTAGCATGGCGACGAGTAATCGCGCAGACCTCGTGAACGGCCTTGGGTGGAAGCCACTCGTCTTTGAATTCCCAGCAGGTTCCCTGGTCAGCACCGAGCTTAGCAAGGCGGTCAGCTTCGTCATTACCATCTTTCTCTGGACCTAGGGTCCTGGAGTGACCTTTGACCTTTTTCCAGTAGACCATTATGCCTTTCTCAGTGGTGAGCAGATCACACGCTAGGAATAACTCCGAGTGTTTCACATCTCTGTTCCTGGCATTTTTCATGTTGTTCTCCTTCCACATGGGGAAGTGAGATATGAAGCTGTGTCTAGCGTAGTTTGAATCTGAGCAAAGGACGATTTGAGTGATGTCCAAGGCTGCCGCCTGCTGGAGGGTTATCAACACTGCAGCAATTTCGGCGTACTGACTAGACTTTTGGCCCAACCGGTAGTGATTTGGTTGCTTAGTGTCACAGTCCACCCAAACGACTCCAACCCCAGCACGGAGCTGGCCTTCGTGAAGGTAGGAGCATCCATCAGTGTAAACTTTCGGAAGCCCTTGGCAAACATTCTCATCAAAGTAGCGATGATTGGATGCGGTTGGGTAGACTGCGGCAGGTGTGTCCAGGGGGCCCATGACGGAGTCAGAGTCACAGTGCTGGCAGCCTGCTAGCCCTTGTCCTAGCGCTAGCTTGGTGTTCTGACCATACTTGACCTCAATGTTGTATCCTTGGAGCACCATCATCCACGTCGCAATGCGGCTGTTTGACACTCTTCCTTCGCGAAGTCGCTGGCTGTTTAGGAAGGTGACGGGCTGATGACACGTTTCAATGATCACTTTCTGTCCACCGATGTAACTACGAAAGTGTTCGACGGCCCAGACTGTAGAGAGGAGAGCTCTCTCGCAGTCTGAGAACTGGAGTTCCACCTTGCTCAGAGGCTTGCTGGCGTATGCCACAACTCTCATGTCCTGATCGTGTTTCTGCTTCAAAGCAGCGCTCAGGCAGTGAGAGGAGAAAGTAGCCTCTATGTAGAACTCTTTATCCTTGTCTGGGTAAGCCAGACAGGGTGCGGACGCCAACTTCTGTTTTAGGAACTGGAAGGAGAGTTCTTGGGGTCTGTCCCACACGAAAGGTGTGTCGTTCCGAAGCAGCTCAGTGAGGGGCCTCGCTGTTTCAGCGTACTCCTCAATGAACTGCCTGGAGTAGTTGCAGACTCCGAGGAAGCTCCTGAGTTCGGTCAGATTAGCTGGGGCTTTGATGTCCTGAATGGCTCTAATGCGTCCCGCTTGGGGCTCGACTCCATTAGGGCCAACCAGCAGTCCAACATACTCCACTTTGGTTCGACACCACTGTCCCTTGAGAATCGCCAATTTAGCTCCGGCGTCAGCGAGCTGTTGCAGCACGTGACGGAGTTCGGCCAGGTGCTCCTCGAAGGTTCGACTCCTCATCAAGATGTCATCGACATATATGAGGTTCCCTCTGGAAGCAGCATCTGACATGGCTTTGTGGAGGAAGATGTTGAACTCGGCAGGTGAGTTAGAGTAGCCAAAGGGGCAGCGAATCCAAGTATATTGGCGATTTCCAAAGGAGAAAGCCAGTTTATACTGGTCCGCCGGCTCAACCTTCATGGTCCAGAAGCCGTTGGCTACGTCAACCGTAGAGAAGAAATGAGCATCTCTGACTCTGGCTAGCTCCTGATCTAAATGGATCATAGGCCACCTGGAGAGAGGTACTTGTTTGTTCAGTGCACGATAGTCTATGGTGAGACGCCATTTCCCAGTCGGTTTCAGAACCGGCCAGATGGGAGAGTTGTAAGTGGAGTTACACTCTCTGATGATGTTTTTCTCCTTCAGCTGATCGAGGATCTCCTGGATCGACTCATAAGCAGCGAGGGGAATCTTGTACTGACGTACAAAAGTAGGAGGGGCATTCGGGTTCGTTGGAATGCGAACCGTATGCAGGTTTGTGAGTCCACAGTCCAGGGAGTCCCTGGATAAGATGGACTGAAACTCATAGAACAGGCTTCTAAGCGCTGCTCTCTGCTCCTCTGACTCCAGCGCATCCGCTTTGTCAAGCTGCTGGCTGACTTCGGCCTCGAAGCCGTCATAAGGTTCAGAGGAGGAGGGTCTCTGGTGTTCCGGGCTTTCAACCGGTGACTCAGAGGGTTGAGTATTTATTGCAAAAACCATTAGACACTGACCGCTGTCAGTATCTAAGGTTGCACTGCAAATGGGTTCCTTAGGAAGGGCTTCATGTCGCTTGATGGTAATCATTTGTGAAGGGAAAGTACTGAATGTGTCTGCACCAACCTGTCTGTCGTTCAAGAACAACGGAAGTTGTCCGATCACGGGGACTGAAAGTTCGAAGTCATGGAATGAGCTATCTATCAGCATGCCCAAGGGCTTTCCTGCCGGCAGGTGGATAGGACTCTGGGTCGGATTTTCGACCAACAAGTACGCAGAACGATTGTTCAGCTCCAAGAGTGGCGTGCCACAGACGGCTAAGTTGAGCTCCAAGAAGTGTGGTGATGGCTGGAAGAAGGCCTGTGTACCTGGCAGCTTCTGATGCTTCATCAGAGTCAGACGAACAGGCACTCCTTTGACCAGTGGGGGCAGAACCGTGCTGGCCTCAACCACTGCACGGCAGGCCTGTGGAATGGTCTGTCCGGACAGCAAGTGTTCACGGCCTTCTGAGCCAGGCTCAGAGGATGGTGTGGCCCGGGCCCAAAGGACTTGATTGCAAGTGTCCAGCTGGGCACCTAGTCGAACCAGCAGATCTGCTCCAATGAGTGCAGGTGGATCAAGCTGTGGTATGATGCTGAATGTATGTGTGAGCTGTCTTGCTCCAAGTTGGATAGTCAGAGAGCAGACCTCTGGCGCTTTCAGGAGCCTCTGCGGCCAAGTAGGTGACAAGAGCCGATGGCTACGTGTCACACTGACCAGAAGGGGGTCCTTCTGACGCAGGTGTTCAAACGTCTGCTGGCTGATGGCTGACTTTTCAGACCAAAGAGCAAGGCGAGCATCTGAGATGTGGGTGCAGTTGATGGTAAGACCACCAACTATGTGTGGTGCATATGGCTGCAGGCTGACGTTCTTCAGCGAGCAGAGAAAAGATGAATGTGCGCGGAGCGGAGTTCCAGGAGCGGTTTCGTGCCTTTGCAGGCGGTCATCGTCTGTGGGAGCCGTAGGGAGGGGCATGACCTTGGAACAAGGGTTTTGCGGCTCACTTATGCTGACTTCAAGAATGGAGGATGGTCGGCTGCTATCTGGGTTCCAGGGCTTAGGTGTGTCCACCTGGGCCCACAGTTGACCCTTCTGGCAGTCGATGAGGGGAGCTAGACGTTCAAGCAGGTCCTGACCAACGAGAAGTGGTTCAGTGTCTAGCTGGCAGACATAAAACGGGTGAACCAGAGTCATGTCTTGGAAGGTGATATCCAGCCACGCCCGGTGAGTGATACACTCCCGGGTCTGGGTGTAGCTGGTGATTTTCAGGTCACAAGGTTCAACCTGGACTGGTTTCCCGAGCGACCGCATGGTGTCAGACACGCGATGGAACAATGTGGAGCACATCAGGGTGATTTCTGAGCCGGTATCCAGCAGAGCATCAACTTGTATGCATCCACCTAGATTGGTGCTACAGTACAAACGGCGAGCATGATCATGGTTTGTTAAGTCACCAAGGAACTTCAGAAATTTAGTATCTGGTTTCTCTGGGGGGTAGATTTCAGGAGACTCCTGTGGTCTACCAGTAGTGTTTCCCCAACTGATCAGGTAAGTCCTGGCCACGCTGGGGGGTTGAGCCACGCCTAGTCATGCGGACGTTGGCTCTGAGTCTGGCTTCTTAGAAGCAGACTTTGGTGCAGGGGTCTCATCTGCAGATCTCAGCTGTTCCTTTTGTTTAGCTAGGAACTGCTGAAACATCTCCTGGAGGTCGGCTTTGGTCAAGTACTCACCTGCGGACTTGTGTTCGGGACCTACCTGTGGGCGGCGCTCCTTAAACCTTCCACTGTTCCGACCTGCCTGCCGTTGGTTTTGGTTGGGCCACTTCCTGTCTGATTGTCCAGACCTAGGCGGCCAATCAGCACCCCCCTTCCCCTGTTGAGGAGATTGGGACTGCTTTTGCGGTTTAGCAGGTCTAGGTTTAGCAGATTTTGGCTTAGTGGGTGGAGCTTCTGTGCCTTCGAGCTCCAAACGCGGCTCGGCGTCGGGAGCTAGGTGCATGACGCGGTGATGTGCGTCAGGCTTTTGGGGCTTTCCGCCGGCTTCCCAAGCCTGTTGAGCGTATCTCCTAATCTCCTGAGTTGTCAGTTTTTTCATCCGACAATACATTGAGACTTCGGAGCGAACACACTCGTGCAGGTTGTGAATGAACAGGGATCTGAAGGCAGGGTCTTCCTCGAGCCCAGGGCCATTTCGACCTTGGAAATAAGCACTTTTGAGTCGGCGATAATACTCTCTGGGGGGTTCGTTCCTCCCGTGTTTGATGGAGAAGGCCCCCATTGTAGCTGACGCAGAGTCTGCATACGTGGCGTATTCATCTCTCAACGCTCGGCAGAGCGAGGAGTACCGATCACGAATGTCAGGTGGTAGAGTTTCCATGAAACCGTGCACCGTTCTAGATGTGGTTTTCCAAATTAGCTTGAGCTTTTCCCTTGAAGAGGGTGCTGGAAGATCAAGCAGACAACGTTCTATCTCCCTGAGATAATCGTCGACGTTGGATTCATTGGTGTTAGGATCAAAGCGTTCTATATCTTTAGCTAGCGATTCAATTTGACGTACACGGAGCCCTGACTCACGGTACGGCGCGTCATCCTCTGACTCTGACCCACGGTCTGTCTCAGAGGGCGCTGGATATCGCTGGTGTGCTCTGGGCTCCCAATGTTGACTCCTGGGGCCCAAATCGGGGTTCGGCATGTTGTGGCGGGCTGCTGGCACGTCACGTGGGTGTCTTGGGAGGTCCTCCTCCCGGGGCACGTCTGCGTAGTGCAGCCTGCGTCTTTCAACTGGGGCTTCTGCGTAATACGCTCTGTCCGGGTACGGACTGGCGTATGATGCTTGGTCATGCAGCTGGTTATCGGCATGCCGAATACCGGAGTAGCTAGGATGGGTGGATGGTTGAGGTGCAGCTTGGGGTGCATAACCCCAATCGGCACCTTGCACCCTTCGTGGACTGGGGGAGCGGTCTAAATAGAGGTGCCGCTCAGCTGGTCGACTTCTCACTGATTGAGAAGGCCGTGAAGATGAGGGTCCAACCTGGGATTCGAGGGTGAACTGCTCTCGGCCCCTAGGTGGTCCTGAATGCCCTATAGTGTGTGTAGGGAACGGGGCCGAAGGTTGGAACAGATGAGCTTCATCTCTCCCCTGCGGCGTGCGTCCGTCCAGAGAGTCCTGGTGTTTCCCCCCTTCCCACTGTCTGTTGTCATCAGCAGAGGGGGGCGGGGTCTCCTCCCCATCTTCCCCAGAATCGGTGCGGGTGTCGTCTTCCTCGATCAGCCTTCCATTTCGCTGTTTTTCAGCTAGCATACTCTGGAGGTTCATGATCTTCTGACCACGTTGGAGTCCTCTCTGATAGAGGATCAGGGCTAACTTAGCTAAGTGAACCTGGATTGGTTTTGTACCATCCGGGTTTTCTATTTGATCAATTACAGCGTCTAGCTCGTCGCTACGCTGTTCTTCAGTGAAATCCCTAGAAGGGTAGTCGGGTTCTCGAGCAACCGCGACCAGTTTGGACAATATTTGTCCAGAAAGTAGGCCAGGTTCATAGTCGTGGGCCGCAGCGCCACCTGGTTGCTGGGAGTTGGTCAGTTCACTACTCTGTCCCTCCATTTTTAACAACCGAACCAAAATAGCCTAGTAGAGCTTCTGCAGATAGCTCAAGCTGCACCTTTTGGGCAGCAACTGCTAGCTTTGTAGCAGAAAAACACTAAATTAACCTTTGTGCGCACAGGTTTTAGCGTTTTGAGATTGCACGGAATGCCGTGACTGATGCTTAAAATACTATTCTTTTCAGTATTTTAGCAAAAGCTGGTGCGTTGCCGTAGCAACGTCTTACAACACTTGCAGTGTTAAATATGCTAGTTATTCCTTCAGAATATTAGCAAACAAGGTGTTATCAGTCTTTGAGTGAAGGTTTCAGTTAGTTACAATAGCCACTGTGAGTTAAAGTCGCTAAATTAGCAGTTAATTTTAGCCTAAAAGGGTTAGTCAGAATTACTTACACGCTGCACCTTTAATGAGGAACTGAATTTTAACCTAAAAGGTTAGCCAGAATTAATTACACGTTGCACCTTTAAGGAAAACTGAATTTTAACCTAAAAGGTTAGCCAGAATTAATTACAAGTTGCACCTTTAAGGAAAAGCTGAATTTTAACCTAAAAGGTTAGCCAGAATTAATTACACGTTGCACCTTTAAGGAAAACTGAATTTTTAACCTAAAAGGTCAACCAGAATTAATTTACACGTTGCACCTTTAAAGAAGCACTGAGTTACTGGTGAGAGTTCGATGCAGCTTCCTGCTCAGCGAAATCAGCACCACTCTGTTGCTGGTTCAAGGCTGAACAACTGATTATTTTTAATTCAAGCTCTTTGGATTTATTTGTTTGTTTGTGCCGGATAGAAAGTCTCTGTGTATCCAAGCCTCACGCGGGCTGCACCAATAAAATGTTGGGGTTATTAGGAGCGAACAATTCGTAAGCTTTAACTTACTTTTGGATTCTTCAATAAATTCTGTAAATATGGAACTATTTACTGATTTATTAATTAATTAAGATATTCTTAGATATCTTCGGGGCACCACCCTTTAATTAGAAAGGGAAATGAATCCAAAACTCTTATCAGTCTTTCTTGAAGTTCGTAGAATCCTCGGAGCAGAGACTTCTCTTCGACACAACAAAGCTACTGGACACAAAAATCTGAATTTTATAACATTTAATTAACAATTTGTCAAATGAATAAACAGTGGAATAGATGAATAATAACCGTGTGATATGATTGAAGATGGATGTGTTTGTATGTGATGGAGGATGTATGAATGGGGTCCTTTGTTCTCACAAAGGAGTAGTGTGTGTGTGTGTGTGTGTGTGTGTGTGTGTGTGCGTGTGTATGGATTCAAAATGGAGTCTTGAATACAAGATGGCTGACCCCTTTGTCTGGCTAAAGTGTGGGTGGCAACTTGCACTTTAACTTCCAAAGCACTTAGAATCAGTAGTAACTTAACCTTAAATCACTCAAAACATTTCAAAAGATCATGAAACAACACAAAAGATTAATCACAAATTAATATCTTTTAGTTTCAGCCTGGCCATGACAGAAACCATTTTAAGATACCAAACAATGATCAATAAGCAGTTTATTCTTTCAAAATGACCCGACGGACGTGTTTGGGACGAAAGAGGAAAACACGAAGCTACTTTTTAAGCAATAGCGCGATTTTATTGCTTATTCTGGACTATAGAGGAAACGGGAGAAGAAAAGGAGAGAAAAAAATGAGTTTTCTGATCACCAAAGCAGCAAGGCGTCCCCCGCTGTTATGACTTGACGGTTCTCCGTTTTTCTCCGCAGTTTCCAGCGTCATCCGTCGGTTTGATGCTTTCTCCGTTGTTTGGCGTTCACGAGTGTTTCTCCACGGGTTGGACAGAGACAGCAAAGTTTCTTTCTGTGCTGAGTTATAACTTACAGCGTGCTTGATGGAGTTGTTGCTTTCCTCCGCAGTTCTGTGTCCTCAAACATCAGCTGGAGGGGAGCAGAAACGAGCAGATCTGATGGGCTTGCAGTTTAGTTTCCAGCAGTTCCGTGGCTCAACTTGGCACTTAGAGCTTCCGCGTGCTCAAGTTGTCGGAGCGTTGACAAGCGTGTCCTTACCGCCAGGTATCCTGGGCAAAAGAACGAGGATTCTTTGTCTCTGCTGAAGATTTATGGTCTTAGTTCGCGGGAAAAGCTCCACGGCTCCCCGCACATGTGCAGAACGTGTTTCTGGTACTAGGCGGTGACGTCATCACAATGCTTCCGTGTGCAAAGCATCATGGGAAATGAAGTTTCTTGGCGTTGATGTGATTATTTGCTTTTCAGAGCAATTTAAGCACAGTCATTTTGGAGAAAATCACTGCATAGTAATTTCCTCATGAGGTCAGACCCTCAACACCTCTGTGTCTAAGTGCAGTTTAAAATTGGAAGTGGGCACCGGCACCTGGGATGAGGCTGAAAGAGCCCCTTGCAAAATGCTGTTGAATGTGCTTACTCCCAAGGCCCTAAGTGTGTGTTTGCATGGAAAGTCATTGGTGGAAGTGTTTAATGTGCAAATAAAATTGGGGGCAGGCTGCCACAGGAATGTGGAAATGGGGTCTATACCCCCACCCCCTGACTTGTCCACCCCCCCAAAAAAACCTATGTGCATGTTTGTGTGATGATGTGAGGGAGCAGGAGGAGAAAAATGTGTGGGGATGGGGAGGAATGGCTGGTTGGCTTAAGCCCTCCAGGGAGCCAGCTGCCCCACTGGCCCCAATAGGCACCTCCGTTGCCAAAATTCCAGCCAGGGCATGGAGACCCCAGCCCATCTTGCCAAGGCCCAAAGCAGCAGTATTGCAGAGCTCCACGGAGTCCAAGGGAACCAACGCAGCCCGACCCCAGCAGAATATCTACTCCCATCCCTGCATTTGCAAAGCTTCCAGAATCTATGAGACATAGGGCATCCAGGTAAGGTTTGGTCCTCCCCTTCCTGAACATCCCCTCCCCCGTGATGGACAGCAGAGGAGCCAAGGTCTACCCGAGGCCCCTGAGCCTGGGCCAGGCACTGCCGTATGTTCCCGCCTTCTTCCCGGCAGCATACATTCTAGGACCCAAACCCCAGGAACTGTCTTATTTTGAAAGGACCGTTCCAGCAACTGTCTGCTAGGTTCCGGCAATTCATGCAACCAACTTGTGCTATATGCAGGGTTTGAGTTACAGGTGAGCTAAAGGGAGCCTGGCTCACCCGAAAGGATGACGCTCCCCTGTTTAACACATGATCGTTTATGTCGGCTCTTTTCCTTTTATGCCTTCGGAGCGCATCACCTGTTTTGTCCTCTGGTGAATTCACTTTACAGGTGCAGCTGGCAGGCAGCGCACACTCCGCTATTTTGCGGTTGGTAGATCTTTTTGAAGTGCAATTCAAAGGTATCTCATGAGATGAAAACATATAAAGCCAGGAAGCAGTTTTTCTTTAGGATTGAGAGGAGATGTTGGCAGATAATAGACAAAGACAGGACAGAAAAATGGTCAAATTAAAAACAAGTTCGTTTTTGTACTTTCTGCTTCTTGTTTTGCTGCTCTTGTGTGTCTTTGACTTGTTTCTTTCTCATACTCCTTTCTATATTTTATTGTTTGTGTGTTGAGTTGGCATCCAGTTTCTATATTTTATTGGAGAGTTTGCATGGTATTTCGTAAATTACTCCACATTTATGTCCAGCTGGTATGTTGTCTTTTGGGTGTACTAGCCTGTTTCTAACTGTTGTGTATGGTTTTGTTGGTGTGTTTATGTTGTGTTTTTTCATCGTTGCTATTATTTTTTCTGTTATGCCTTTGATGTATGGTAGGGTTATCACTGGTTTTGGTTCTTGTCTTTCTGGGTTTCTGGTTCTTTGCTTTGGTTGTTCCTTTCTTTCTATCGTTGTTTGTTGTTTTCCTTTGTTTGTCGCCCATGTCGGGTATCCGCAGGTCTTTAAAGTGTGTTGTATGTGTTTGTTCTCGGTCTCTTTCTTCTGTTACCATGTTTGCTCGGTGATATCTCAGTTCTGATTACTGACATTTTGTGTATGGTAGGGTGTTCTGATGTCCATAACAAACATTGGTCTGTGTGTGTTGGTTCATGAACACTAAACAACAGAAATAAAAAAGATGGATAAAGGAAACCATAGAGAAAAGGAGACATGGATACAGGACCAAGAACAGAGACAATGGGGTTTACACATTGGATCATGCATGAGACTGTGCCATCGGTGAAGGGAGAGCGGGCAGCAGAGGGCGACAACATCCTCTGCTGCCTCTGATAAATGGAGAAGGAAGTAACGCCACCATCAGCGTCAGCTCTGAGGAATTATAGAGCCGGTAAACGAAACTGTCAGCAAGGTAAAAAAGAAACCTGTTCTGTGAACCAAACCAAAAATGCTAAAAAAGAAACCTGTTCTGTGTGAACCAAACCAAAAATGCTGTTAGAAACTAAACACAGCAAGAACATACCAAAGAACGATATGAAAATTGTTTCAGTATAACCCTCCTTCCAAAATGGCTGAAAATTAGACTCTTTTCGGATTTTTTCTGTAAAATTCTCACTAAATTTTCATTTACTGCACCTTTAATTTGGTCTCATACATAAGATATTTGTCTCTTTTGGTTACATAAAATTTCATTCCATGACAATTAAGAAACAAACAAATAAATTAATTACAAATTTCTTCCTCAGATAGGGCAGCATTTCACAAATATAAGACCTTTTTGAGGCAGATGATGAACTATCTCGTATTCTGTTTTGTTGTGTCAATTTAATCTTTATTCCTGAATTCAACTGTTTCTACACTGAGAATAATTTGTAAAACTACACAATATAGGTGGCACATTTCAAATCAGATTAAACAAAAGCCACAGTAGAAGGAAATCATCCAGTTCATGAAGACTTTCATAAATTTCTGCAATCTCAACACTTTGACAGAGTGAAAAGGTAATTTGACTCACTATTCTTGTCAGGTATTTTGGTCCTGTTCTTATAATTGTTCATTTGCACTGAATTCATCACTGGTGGAAATACTTGTTTCTTTGATTTGACCACAAATTGAAGCTGTTTGTTTTCAACAGCAAACAGTCTTGAACTCATAGAATTGTTTCAGGCTAAATAAAGCTTTTTCAACACACACATTTTTGCAGCCACGGCTGCTCTGAGATTTGAACCCTCAGATTTCTGTAATTGTTTGTTTTTGGCCCATTCCAAGTAGCGTTAAATGAATCTGCTTTACTTCAGTTTGGAGTTCATTATCTAGATGTTTCTTTGTTTCAGGAAATGACCTTTTCTTTTCTTTTCTTTTCTTTTCAAACTCTCCTACAGCACTGAAAGCTCCAAAGTGAAAATGTTGTTCCAGATACCACATCTCAACAGAAAAAGCATCTCTGAGGCTAAAAGACAACTCTCAGGCAGGTGATTAATTTTTAACATGTGTGGAAATCTATTTTTAAACTCTCAAATGTAATTTGCTATGAAATAGTATTCCACAGCACAAAGAAAAATGCATGCTTGTTATTTTCCAAAAGGTGTCGGAGCTGCGGCCAGTGCAGTAAACTGCTGACTGCTGCCTTATTGATTTAATTGTCTGTTTTCCTCCCAGCTCCGCTGTCTCTCAGACCACTGACGAGCTACCCACAGAAAATCCAAACTTCCAAAACAACAGCCCCCTTCAGTCCCAACACCAGCTTAATCTCTCTGTGCTTAATGAGTGGAACAACACAGAGTTGACAAGTACAAAAATCCTGCCCCTCTAACGCTTTCTGCAACCCCCTCTCCGCCACTCTGTTCATAGACCTGCCAAAGGCTGTGATGGGAGTTTCCAGATTTATGTAAAAAGATTCTCCTCTACTTGCAGATGACTGTCAGCTTAGTCATTCATTACAGTTGGATCCCCAAGGACAACTTGAGCCTCTAGGCCACTGTAGAGATTTAGACGTGGTCAAACTCAATCGTAACGGAGGCTTGGGCAAAGACGCGTGAAAGGGAAAACAGCAAATGTTGCATGAAAAATGCATGGAAAATGTTGAAGTTCAGACACAAAACAGTATTTGTTTTCTTTTCTAATAATTTCTAGGGCTCTGCTGAGCGTGTGCATGTCTCAAAGTTTAAGGAAGTATGCACTGTCAGATGATTCTCTCAGATCCGTGAAAAATCCCAAGGTAAAACAGAAATGTTTGCATTTGCATATGAAACAGCCAAAGCAGTAAACAGTCATTTTTATCTTATATCTAAATTATTCATGAGGATTTTCCCACTGTAAGCAGCAAACACACAGGGATCAAAGTAATTGTGATAACTGCACATAGTTACAAACATGAAAACAAGGACTTCATCACACCCCCCACAAAAAAAAAATATATATATATATATATATATATCTATATATATATATATAAAGAAAACTTTGAGGGGAAAAAAGTGTACAGCCCCAAACATGCACCTTTACTTCAAAGATAGAGAACATAGTGACTGTATCTGATGACATTACCACAGATGGCTGCTTTTAGTCAAGCTAGTGGGGTGGCCAAAGGGATGGCAGAGTCACAGTTGGTCCAACGCTTTAATGCAGATCGTAATAACTCAGCAAATGTTGGATAAATTACCATGACAGTTTGTAAGGGCATGCCCTAAGGATGAGTCTGATTCCCTTAATTCTACCGTGACATCATGGGTAGAGTGACATTTTTGTGGTTGTGAAGTTCTTTAACTTAACGATCTGGAACGGCGCTCCTTGATTCCTGACATTTCTAAACGTTTTCTTGTTTATTGTGAATTCCAAAAACACTTCTGAGGAGTGAGTTTTGGCTACCAGGTCACACCTTTTTTTAAATCGATTGCCATTTATTATTCCTGTGTTCTTGCCAGGTTTAACAGAGCCTTTTGCGTTACAAATCTTAATATTTAAAGAAGGTTCATTCTGTTGTCTTGAGTTATAACAGTTCTATGGTGTACACAAAATATGATTATGAAGTTCAGTGTGCAAACCCCCTCCCACATGAAGCAATGTCAGCATTCTTGACAATTTCAGGGCCTTCCACAATGAGTTGTTTAAGAGCTCCGCCCCTTTATGGGGCAGCAGTAACTCAGGCGGTAGAGCGGGTTGCCCAGTAATTGGAGGGTTGTAGGATTGATCCCAGATCCTGGAACAGGATTCTGCTGTTTTGTCCTTTGGCAAGACACCTAATGCACCTTACCTGCCGGTGGCGCCTGTGCTCAGCAGCCTCGCCTCTGTCCGTGCGCCCCAGGTCAGCTGTAGCTACAATGTAGCTTATCAATACCAGTGTGTGAATGTGTGTGTGAATGGATGAAAAATACACTGCAGTGTAAAGCACTGTGGAGTCTTCTGACTCTGAATGGATCTATACAAGTGCAGGTCATTTATCATTTATAGAAAACAAACTGAGAGCTGGCCACGTCCATCCCTTACTCAATCAGGTTGCTATAAGCCGAGAAGCTCGTATATCCAGAAGGGGATTGGAGAATATCCTCCTGTTTCTCCATCATCAGGGCGCTCCTCCAGATAAATGGGAATTCTATGCTAATTTCCTCATTTTTAAAATCACAAACAGGCTCTTTTTGAAACGGCTCATTTTAGGCACATAATTCCTAAAACTAAACACTGACAGAAATTAGATGGACACATTTTTTAATGTCTGAAGTGTTTCTTTGGGACAGGCGTCACCAACTCCAGTCCTTGAGGTTAGCATCCTGCTCTTCCGCACATAAATGTAGTGATTTAATCCTCTCTTTACCACGTTTAACTCTGCACAGACCTGTTAAGTACTCATTCATTTCTATCAAATGTATAGGAGCAAAGATACAGCTAATGTTTGCAGGATGGTAGCCCTCAAGGAGCGGAGTTTCTGACACATTTGTGACACAGTACAAAGAATGCAATAGGTGAGTTTTGCAAAATATTTCCCCTTTAAGATTGTAATGAGTCCAGATATAAAGCTTTGCACCATGGCAACCCTGATTTTTACTATTATGACTGGTGGATTTCAAATAAATCGAGATAATACTAGGTCCAAAAGAGGTGACAAATTCACTTGCATGCACACATGCACACACCCTATTGAACACAAATGGTGGTCATTCCCCTGCCATAATGATACATTATGGTGTCCTTGTTAAAGTCATAACAGCCCATCTATTGACTCCCACTCTACTTTAGCAGCACTTTCACTAAACTGCCCTCACTCGTATTGCATTACATTAATAAACCAGGGCCATTAATCACTATTAATGTCTCTGGAAAATTGGCTTAACTATCTGTAAAAACTCCCACAGAGAAACCAGCGATAATGTTGAACTCATTTTCGTTACACAACAACAGCGTGTAAACAAATAATCACTGTGATATAGGAATGTTGCAACCTATCATTTCCCTGTTGGCTGCAGATGATTACTGGGCAACTACTGTATTAATCATGTAGCGTAAACAACTGACTAATCAGTGGTTTCAGTGTCTCTTGTGTCCAGTGAACTAACTCTGTTGTAATTTAATGATGAAGCAGCAAATATATGTTTGCAAATATGTTCTTCAGTGTGTTTTATCAATAAAAAAATAATAATAAAAAAAAAAAATATATATATAGTCTAATTAACTCAAAGAGAGGGGTGCATAATTATATGTGCTAAAAGTGAAGTTGTCTAAAAGACAAGAAGAATGGAAGCTTCTAAAACAAACATATAATCTACATCTTCAATATCAAAATCTTTGACTTTGCATTCATCCTCCCAGTTGAAACAAGCTCTTCTTTGTAGTTCTCTTTTTTTTGATGAGTTATCAATTTAATTGGTCATCTGTAAACTGATTTGCATAATGCTGTGCACACAGCCCTCCCAAGATCAGTCAAACACAACTAAGCTGCCTTTAGGGACATAACTCAGCATGCATTTGTTGGATCAACACACAGCAGACTGAAAGTACTAGTTCTTACATTGTTTTCCCTTTTACTATACCATAGTTTATGTTTAAGTTTATGTTTATTGATTTGGCAGACGCTTTTATCCAAAGCGACTTACAATTTATAACCTATAGGGCATGTTGTGATCTGTGGGGGAAGCCGGAGTACCCGGAGGAAACCCATGCATGCATGGGGAGAACACGCAACTCCACGCACAAAGGCCGCAGCCGAGTTTCGACCCTGCAACCTTCGTGCTGCGAGGCAACAGTGCTAAAAACTGCGCAACCATGTAGTTTATTCGTATAGCACATTTAAAACGCAGCATGGGAGCTGCCCAAAGTGCTGCACAGGCTGGACCAAATCACGACCAATCAAGCAACAAAAACAGAGGATAAAAATACTGATCAATAAAAGCAAATCAAACACGAGGAAGACTAAGAACACATCAAAACAACAAAACAATAAAACGAGTCACAGTCTAAAACCCTAATTGTAGAAGTGGGTCTTTAAACGAGATTTAAAACCACCGATGATGGACCCTGTCAAACTATAATAGGTGGAGTTCCACAGCTTTGGGGCAGCATGTACAAATGCTTTTGAATTTTAAAACGACCATTCTCCTTCAGAAGATTACAAAGGTATGTTACAACCCGATCTAGGAGTGGTGGGCTTTAACAAGGAGGGAGACCAGACAGAGGAGTGTGGGTTTAACAAACTGATTTATTTAACAAAACTAAGGTTTGTCTGATGCATTTAATAAACAGAAAATAGTTGCCAGTGAGGAGTCTCCACCACACAGGAGAGACTCACTAAAAGCAACAAGCCAGCAGGCTTTATAGGCAGCACCACACCCTGAGCCCAGGTGCCTCCAAGGCTGCTTAAAGAGCTGCCTGCAATGGAAGAAAAAACAATTAAACACAAATAAAATCCAAAGAGACGGTAGGGGTGTCACAGGTAAGATAGTTTCAAAATAGTATTTTGCAAATTGCTTTAATGTATTTAGTAGTGGTAAAGGTCAGAAACAACAGGTAAAATCATGTTTTCTTCTAACCTAATAAACCCTATTTTAGGTGATGTTATTGTTCTTTTAGCCCCAGATAATGTAGTCTGTAGCACTCATAACTACATAGAACATGTATGGCCAATCCATGTGATTGGTTTCGGCATCTGTGATCGGTATCGGTGATCGGTATTGGTGATCGGTATCGATAATCCAGAGCAAAAAACCTGATCGGAGCGTCCTTAAATAAAATTATTTGTAACGTTTCTGTTAGATTAGATGTGTAGAATGAGGAATAAATCACACATGCAAACAATGTAAAGAACAGACATGGAAAGTTAAAGATTAAAAAGTATTATTCCAGGGCAGTTGGCCCTAATGATGATATTATTTTGAATCCAGTATCTTTAATATTTGCACATGCAGTGTGTAACACCGTCAAAGTCATCCCAGTCCCAACTGACAGCCCACTGTCTACAAACCTAATGAAAGTCCTCCTAATGAAGGAACAGTTGTGATCTCCTGAGAGCACCTCCTTCCCCATCAATAATGACACAACAGCCCAAACTCTGTTTGCTCCCAAGTCTGTGTCAACACTGACTTCAGGCTGGGGTCAAAAGCACTTGTTGATGCTGATCCTGTATGATTGTTCCTGCGTTTTCTCACATGCACCACCTCAAGAGTTTGAGCTGTAATGTAGAACTGAACATGCGTGGAACCAGAAACAACACATCCCCACATTCTCATCTCTCATAATTTATTCATTTTTCCAAAGCTGTGAAAGTGACAACTACCTTTTGTAAAAATAACATGTTTCACCAGTGGCATCTTCACTGACTTTTTATCTGTGTTCTTTAAACCGTCGTCACATTTCAATTACGATCCACCCCTCTGGCCAAGTGCACTTTTCCAGTTTCGGGTGAAGCAGCAGCAACAGCATGTCTTGATGACATTTTTAGGTTTGGTGCTATTTATCATGAACCTGTAGGAAATGTAACCTTGATCTTGTGCTGTCGATGCACCAGATATAAAGTCATTTTTAAGAGCATTTAGAGTTTCTTATGTTTAAAATGGATTATTAAAAACGCGTCATTTACTTAGAGAAATACTTGAAGCAGACATAGAGTGACAATCATTGATTATTGGAGATGTGTTATTTGGATACTAGAATTAATACATAGTGTTACCAACATTTGCAGGTAGTTTGCGTAAACCCCGTCAACCACCACTTATTCTGTATATTCATTTATTTATTTTTTTCATTTTTTTATGTCACAGTTGCTTTTATGCCTTTGTCATCCCAGACTAACAAGATCAAGGAGATGCGCCATCTGTTCCTGTTCTTCTTGTAGCTGAAGGTACATTTTTAATGACAGAAGGTTGCACATGTACAGTATAGGTTCTCATCATCTGGCACCAAGTAGACTCGAGGCATGGATAATGAAGGTATTACATGATAGATAATGGATGCAAAACATCTGTGTGTCTAAAACTTGTTCGCGTCATTTGAATGTATGTGGGTGAAGAGAAAGCCGAAGAGAGGATATTCTGTAATGTTTCTGCAGGAATAATGACAGTAGTCAGCAAACCAAATGGTTTACTGTTTTAAACTGACACTTCATTTGACATGTCGACCATGTCTTACCTGTTGTAAGACATGGTCAACATAAGCACAGATGAAGCGCCGTGTGATGTTTATCTAGAGATTTGCTGCATAATAAAACATTTTCTTCTACTTTGTCTTCTTCTTTTTCTTCTTTGTCTTGCAGAAAGAGTCACACACTAACACAAGAGCTGAACAAATTTCATTTTTATTATAGCATAGTTCACAATACTGTTATCCTAATGGCGTGGGGTGTTGTGTTATTGCTGCAAGCATTTGAAGGCATTTTACAGGTTTAAAGTATATTTTAAGGGCACAGTGTGTCAAATTTTACTATTAAATTATGTGTATCCTTTCTAAAGATGTACTTTTCCCTGAAAATTTCTCACCAATGTCTATTCTATCCATCCATCTATTTTTGACATGCCCAGAAAACCTCACCAGGGAGGCGTCCAGGAGGCCTCCTGATCAGATGCCCGAGCCACCTCAACTGGCTCCTCTCAATGTGGAGTAGCAGCGGGTCTGCTCCGGGCCCCTCTCGGATGACTGAGCTTCTCACCCTATCCCTAAGGGAGAGCCCAGCCACCCTGTGGAGAAAACTCATTTTGGCCGCTTGTATCCGCAAACTCATTCTTTTGGTCCCCCAAAGCTCGTGACCATAGGTGAGGGTAGGGACGCAGATTAACCAGTAAATCAAGAGCTTTGCCTTCTTGTTCAGCTCTCTCTTCACTATGACAGATCGGTACAACACTCTGCATCACTGCAGACGCAGCACCAACCCACCTGTCGATCTCACGCTCCACTCCACTTGTGAACAAGACCCAGAGATACTTAAATTACTCCACTTAGGGCACGACCTTATCCCTGACCCGGAGAAGGCATTCTACCCTTTTCTGACTCAAGACCATGGTCTCGGATTTAGAGGAGCTGATTCTCTTCCCAGCTGCAAACCACTCCTGTGAGAGCCAGCGATCACCTTCTGATGGAGCCAACAGGACCACACCATCTGCAAAAAGCAGAAACTCAATTCTTAGACCACCAAAATGGATCCCCTCAACACCATGGCCTAGAAATCATGTCCATAAAAGTTATGAACAGAATATGTGACAAAGGGCAACCTTGTGACAAAGGGCAACCTTGGACGAGTCCTACTCTCCCTGGGAGCAAGCCCAACTTACAGCTGACAATGCGGACCAAGCTCTGTCACAGGTCATGCAGGGACCTAACAGCCTGTATCAGAGGGCCTGGTACCCCATACTCCTGAACTATCCCCCAAACGGCCCCCCCGAGGGACGCAGTCGAATGCCTTCTCCAAATTAACAAAACACATGTAGATTGTTTGGGTGAAATCCCACGCACCCTCTAGGGAACCCGTCTATTCTAAATAGTCCTATTAGCTTCATATTTATTCACACAAACTGTGGTTGACGCTCCATAGTCATGTGCCATCTTCAGATACCATAGCTCAGTGATGTCCAACTCCCTACCCCAAGGGCCAATATCAAGTTTGTTTTATTGTTTTCTCTGTTGCAACACACCTGGTTTGAATCAGCAGGTGATTAACAGACTTCTGCAGAGCCTGACGAGCTGCTGAACAGGTGAATAAAGTGTGTCGGATTAGGGAAATGACTAAAACATGCTGGATACCAGCCCTCTGGGAAGGGAGTTGGGGATCAGTGCCAACTGTTTCGGGAAATACAAGATATATTGCTCCATGTGTCGCATTTGTGCTTTGACAAAAACATTCTCCTTCTCCTTCTATCGTGCGGGGTGGCACCAATTTTTTCCATGGCAGTCTTGCTAATTTGGGGAATTTCTGCTCATTTCCTTTGGCAATGGCATAGATTTGCTCTTGACATCGGTGTGGACTTAGACCCCCCAGTTTGTGTTGTTGTTTTTTCTTTGATACATGATGAAACAAGTACTGGTTATATAATGTTAAATGTTGTTGGAAAGCTATTGTGTGTCACCAATGTTTTAACATTAAACACGTCAATTAACCCTTTTAGTTACAATTGTTTCATGTCTATACACATTTTTCTGAGTTTAACAAAAGTTCTTTCTTTTTGATAATTTTAACACGATTTGTTTCTTCTTCAAAAAACTGCTTTATTGAGTCATAAACATGTTTCCTGCCCTCTGGTGGAAAGTACATTTTTTAACAAGTTGTATTTAGTTTTAGTCTTGTTGTAAAAGTAAATTATTGTATTCGTCAAAAATGTTTCAAAATTTAAAGAACAGTTTTCTGATTATTATTTCATATGTCAGGCTTTAAATAATTAAATCTTTCTAAACTGATATCTTTGCACAAGGCTGCAGATTTCTCCTGAGTCTGAATGGAAGTTAGACTCTGTGAGAGAAAGAGAACCATGATGATTAGCATGGTTAGTTCTCTTTCTCAGAGAAAGGTAAATCATCTGTGAATCCGACGTTTATATTTTTGGTTAGAGGGAAGCATGTAAACTACTTTTGAGAAACTCTAGTTTTGATTTATACAGTCAGACATGATGTGGTGTACAGCGCTTTTATTGCGACGAACAGAAGTGTGTGGGTTGGTTTTTGGGGATCTTGACTGCTGTAATGTGAAGTGGCAGAACCTCACAAGTTCATGGCCTTCGTCCTCTCTTCATGTGTAGCTTAGTTAGCACCATCATCATCTCAGGACCATTGGTACAATCATTCACTTTTGTCCCCATGTGCATTTGAATTGAATTTGAATTTAATTGAATGGCTTGTTGTTTTTTTTAGCAGAGGTGGTCAAATTAGTGGTGGGGACTGTTTGGTCATTGCTGTATATCAGTGGGGAGTTTTAGAGTCAGGTTGGTAGTTTTTGTTTTGATTATAATGCATCCCCACTTCCTGCTGGATCTTCTCTAAACAGCAAACGTCACTGCAGAGAAAGCACTATTGCTGCACAAAAGGCAACAGAGGAAGAGTTGGTGCAAACTCAAATTTCTGCTTAAATGTACTGTAGGAGATAAAAATTTCAATAGTTTATTTTTATGTATTCTCTATGTAGTTTCTATTTTTAATTGCCTGGATATTCATTACTACCCTATTACCTCCCAACCCCAAAATATACACATACTGGCATTATGAGGACTGTAACTTTGAGACCTCACAACCAAATTCATAGAATACCTGTAACATCATATTTGTTTGTCTCCCGTGATGCCATAATTGCCTATTTATCTTTTTTGCTCAGAAGAAACTATAAAACTGTGTAATTTCCCATGAATAAAAAGTCCTCCTAATGACATTAGGACCGCTAGAATCACTGCTTACTTTGCTCGTGGTTTAAATAATCTTTTACGTTCCATGTCTCTTATACATGCACAGCTGGAGTGAGGGTCCTCAGCCTTTTTTAAAGTAACAACTGAGTAAATTAAGGTTTACTAGTCCCACAAATGCACTCAAAATAATTTCAATCCCCAGCTATGTTCAAATCAAGAGCAGAAGGGATGCTCAAAATCTTATGAAAGGGTTAAGATGATGTAATCAAATTCAGTTTCAGTTGGTTTGGCTTAGGCAGTTTTGACTGTACTATCGTCCAAAACCTTCGCTCATCGACATTTACGTTATACTATATGTTACATATGCAGTGAGTGACTTGCATTCAGACAGATCTAAAACACAAATTTCTTTTGTACGTTCATTCTGCGTGTTTTATCCAACTTCATTACGGTTCTCTTTTTGACACAGCAAAAGTGTTATTTTTACCTTGTTTTTACTGGAGTTTCGGCTTCCACTGTGGCTTTCTTCAGAGTTTTGCCGATGTTAGTGCTGATGAATGAAGAAGGAAGTGACGCCACCAACATCAATAAAGACAAGGTTAATAAAAACACTTTTGCTGTGTTAAAAAAGAACCGTAAGGCAGTTAAAACACACATTGCATTGATGAAACTGGCTACTGAAACCAGTTGTAGGAAATTAGACGTTCAAATCACATTGATTCATGAATACATCAGCTGTTGTGGGCTTGCACACTCCCCTATTACCTATGTAACTCACTTGCAATATTTAAATAATTTTTTTCTCTCTCTCTCTCGTTTGTTTTTAAATCCGCCATTTCCATGTATCCTCCAGTTTCCATCAGCTCATCCTTATCATGCGGTAACGCTTGCTGGGAAATAGCACACAAACAGCTGTATCTGCGGGAACAGTTTGTTGCAAAGAAACACTGATCAAGTCAGCTCCATCCAATTGTGGCGTACTGCATTGAAGACTTTATAATGACAGATTTGAATCTCTCCCCAAATAATCTGTCTCTATTCATACACCCTTGAGATGAAGCTGCAGCTTTGTATTACTGAGGGGAAGCTGTCAGACGTGTCAGGAGCAATAGTGGAAGTGCTTACTCATCACTGGGTTTACACACTATGCTCTGAAACACCCACTGCTGATCCACTGGACACATGCAGCTTGGTGAATGTTTTAGCATTTTATCATAACCACACAGTTCTATGTGACAGACAGAAAACCATTTTTTTCTCGCCATGCAGCTAACTTGGCCAAATTCTTAATTTTATGTCTTTAGAGCAGGTACCATATTATTAATGGAAGTCACAACCTCAAAACCAAATGACACCATTTCAGGCAAAGTAAATTTAAAGTACAGGCTATAGGCTGAGCTAAAGATCTGACTTTAATTGGATGGGCTTATTGTAGCTATGTGACACAGGTCACGAGTAAATTGGGTATTTTGACACCAGAAGCAGGAGGTTTCCAATTATGTAAACATAAAAGCAGTGTGCTTCCATGCCTCTGACTGTTTCCTCTGGCCCTGTGTATATAAACTGTGTTTTTAATTAAATTACATTTCCCTAGCATGAGATGCCGTGAGTCAGAGCGTATGAATTACATGAGAGGGAGCACTGTTCAGAGCTTTAAGCTCTAATGCATGATGAAAACATCCATTTGGTAAAACACTAAGATCAGATTCTTGTTCAAAATGTGCTCAGGTAAGCATTAAAGCATAGGAGAGGCACAACAAAGATTTCAGCTCGAGAGAAGCAAGCTTCAGCCAGCATACTAATGATACCTGAGTGGTGCAGAGAAGCCATGTCAGCGCTTTCGAGTTTGTAGACTAATTCAGTAATCATGACTTCCCTGCACATAGTCCTCAATTCAAGCAGGCAAAGTTGTAACATCTCAGGTGTGAAGCTAATGTGATCCCTCAACAGGCTTGTGTAGACGTGTCAGTATGCAATAAACATGAGTACTAGCCTAGAAATCTAGACAGTCCATAGCAGAAGCAAAAGAGGTTTCTCTATGTTGTTTTAGCCATTGTGGCCTCAGCAAGTCCACCATTGGCCCAAATGAATTTAGGTCTGGCCTATCACTGTGAACCATTTGTAGGGGGACGTTGGGCAGGCTTACCAGAGCTGCGATAGAAAAAAAAAAACTACAGAGATGGCATCCGCTCAATGCTCCTCTCATCAACTTTGGATTTTTTAGACTTTGGTTTTTCTTTGAAACATGAGCAGATAGAGGCAATTAAGTGATTTATTTTCAAAAAGGATGTATTTGCTCCATCGTCCTCAGTGGTTTATTGCGGACTGCCCCATTGACTGATTCCCATAGCGATGAACATGTCACGATGGTCATTGCTCTAATTGGTCCTAATGCTGTCCTGTTGTGTGTGGAGAGAGTTTAAAAGACAACAGTTCAGGAAAATGCTGAAAATCTTGAGCCTCCACTATGGACAGAGGCTGGAAATCCTTCACTGTCATCTTTTGAGTGTTGCTGCTCTTGGAGAATTATCTACATATAATATAAATACACAAGGATCATAAAACGATGGCGTCACACATTATTAAAGGCTTCTTCTCATTTAGGCGCAGCACTCAAAACAACTTCCACTGAGGAAAAAGGAAATGGGAGTTTACACATAGTTGCTGTTTTTTTGTGTGGTAGAAGTATTGGTATCAGCAATCGGTATCAGCGAGTACTCAGATCAAAGTATTGTATCAGTTTGTAAAAAAGTGGTATCAGTGCATCCCTAAATATTGTCAGGATGCACTGGTGAGTGGAGCGGAGGTAAGGATCAAACGCTGGGGAGGAAGCAGGCAGGCAGACAAACAAACTAGAAACCTCAAAAGGTGTTTAATGATAAACTGGACACAGGACATGGGAACAATGAGGCAACAAGAGACACACAACTGGAGGGGTTTAAATACAGGAGAGCTGGGAGCTTGGGTGATTGGGAAATGAGAGGCAGGTGGAAGCAATCAACAGAGACACAGGCTGAACCAAATGGGGAGACAGGACAGGGTGTGATATATATATATATATATATATATATATATATATATATATATATATATATATATATATATATATATATATATATATATATATGTATATATATATATATATATATATATATATATATATATATATATATATATATATATATATATATATATGGGGGGTTATTTGAGGAATGTTAAAAAAAAGTGTTTAATTTGGTAGTGAGCCATCAACAAATAAACAAGCTTTTTGCTCTTGCATGTTCAAAGGGGCAATTGCAAGTCAAAAAGGCTGACTCTTATGGGTGAGCCACAAGGAGCGGTTTATTGAACCAGGCAGTCAAAATTCTCATCATTAGAGTGGTAAAACAATAATGAGTTGACCATAGTGTGGCAATCACAAACCTGCATCAGATTAAAGGTTGTGTATCTTGTCCTCCAAAACATTATGCACACAATTGAAATTATATGTTGTTCCTAATGCAGTAACTTGGCACCCTTGCAGAGGAAGAGGTGAAGCAGGTATGTACTGAGTGCTTCATTCAAAGTGAAGCAATGGTCACCAAAGAGGAGGAGGGGTTGTAGTTTGAATGAAGTAATAATAGAGCACACTCTATCTCTCCAGGCTGACATTCATAATGTTGCACTTGTTTTGTTTGAATGAAAAGGGACAGAAATAGCAGCGTTTATGAAAAGGGTGGAGATGCTTTCTCTGGCCCTGGCGCCTAACCACACAGTTGAGCATTCACGGCATGAGGCAGGTGTGGATTGTGATTTTAAAAACACAAAGTGGTCATAAACACATCCGTCCCATCCATCAGGGAAATTGGGACCTGGGCTATGATTACATTTACCTATTTACATAGCAGTTTTGACAGAGTACTCTGGCTCACTTAAGAGCAAAAAAGTGGAGGTAAAGCTCATAAAACAATAAAAAGGAAAAAAAAACATTGTTGCAACTCTGTAATTCTACATACTGATATACAACAATACTTTATCCTTGTAGCTAAGCCAGCAAACTTGATCTTGAGGGATTACCGGGCCCTTCCACTGGATGAGTAAAGCCTGATTTATATGTCTTCATCTGCATTGGTACGGAGACACATAATGCCACTAAGCGTTGGCGCAAGGGCTCTGTGGCAGGTTTGCAGAGGGTGATGGGGACAAGCCCAACTTTTTAACTATCTGTCAAAAGAGACTTCAAGCTTGTGTTTGGTCAGGAGGCCGCTTCCTTTAAATTCGTCAACAACACCGTCATTGCCCCCTCCAAAAATAAAAAGAGCACCGAAGATATCGAGCGGCAGACACAGAGCAGATTGAAGAATGCCTCAGGGAAACGTCAACACTACGAATGTTTATACGCCCATGACTGAAGGGGTACAAAAGTATGCAACAAGTGTTTTATTCATGGACGGGAATTACAAGAAATGAGGGTTCAGAGGTGGCGACCGCATAAAGAGGTGGAGGAGAATCAGGGACAAATTTGTTCATGAGAAAATGTCGCCAATGCATGAACACAATAGCAAATACACTATCATAGAGACATCACTGTAATGGTGGCAAGATGCCACAGAAAAGCACTACACACTATGTTGTCCTGGCAGGGAATAGCTTTGCAAAACTCCTCAGGTGATGGAGAAGTCCGAATGGAAAATGTCTCTGTCAATGTGTCTGTGCAACTCTAAACCCCTGAGCTGATGGAGAAGTATAAATCAGGCTTACGCATAGCATAATGTCCGTAAAGCGTAGTACGCGGTAATTAGCCAGTGTTAAAGTGGATGAGTGCATTTCCACTTGCCACAAAGCCTTACGTTTTTTAAGCATACAAGAAGCGTAGGGATTTTTTACATGCTAAGCTTCCAGAATGTGATAAAACCCCGATGTTCAGAATGGGCCAGACAGGAAGTCAAACACAAAAGCAGTGTTTTCAAAATAAAAGTCACATGCAGATATTCAGTTGCTTAACTAGTAAAAAAATGATGTCATTATCTGTGAAAGCCCCGTAAGCAAGGTAAACAACAGAAAATAAACCACAGACCTTTTTGGATACATGCTGTCGTCTTTCTCCTCGCCTGACCTTAATGGCATTACATTAATCTCCGAGAACAAAGCAAGGAACCTTGGTGTTATCTTTGACCAGGACATGTCATTCAAATCCCAGGTTTCACAAGTTTGTCGGATTTCCTTTTTCCACCTTCGGAATATTGCTAAGATTAGAAGCATACTTTCCAGGAGTGATGCTGAAAAACTAGTTCATGCATTTATTACATCAAGACTGGATTACTGTAATTCATTACTCTCAGGAAGTCCACAGAATGTAGTTAAAAGTCTTCAGCTTGTCCAAAATGCTGCAGCTAGAGTTCTGATGAGAATTAAAAAGAGAGATCATATCTCTCCTGTCTTAGCTTCCCTACATTGGCTACCTGTTAAATTCAGAATAGATTTTAAGATCCTTCTTCTCACATATAAAGCTCTTAATAATCAAGGTCCATCATACATCAGTAATCTGATTGTTCCATATGTTCCTAACCGAGCACTTCGCTCTCAGACTGCAGGTCTACTGGTGGTTCCAAGAATATCTAAACTTAGGATGGGAGGCAGATCTTTTAGTTATCAGGCTCCTCTCCTGTGGAACCAGCTCCCAGCTTTAGTCCGTGAGGCAGACACTTTGTCTACTTTTAAGAATAGGCTTAAAACATTTTTATTTGATAGGGCCTATAGTTAAAATCTGATGTTAGCCTAAATCTGGACAAGTGGGGGATTACAGGGAGGTAGAGTATACAGTCAGTAAAGACGGCTCTCCCTTGCCCTGCCTCCAACATGCCTACATCTAAATAGGATAGATTATCCAGAGTTATCTCTGTAGTTATGCTGCTATAGGCTTAGACTGCTGGAGGATACACTGACCACTTTTCACACTCTACTGCTTTATTCTACAGTCTGCTCTTTAACTGTACTATTTTGTGCAATTTCAGCTGTTAACTTTATTTTCTCTGTAAGTGTTTTTCTCCCCAGAAGAAGCTACAATGACGTTCTGCTGAGCTGTGGTGGCCTCATGGAGGGGGCCATCGACTAGCACACTGCTGCTAACCACTAATACATTCTCTCTCTCTCCTGATAATAACTTTTTGTTTTCATTGACTTGTGATGTGCTAATACTAGTTTATCCGTTTAATTATAGATCCACTAGGATAAATACAATAAATTTTATCTTTCACCAAATACAATATTTACTAAGACATCACAATATAACTATAGACACATTACTTGTGTGTGTGTGTGTGTGTGTGTGTGTGTGTGTGTGTGTGTGTGTGTGTGTGTGTGTGTGTGTGTGTGTGTGTGTGTGTGTGTGTGTGTGTGTGTGTGTCTGCCTGCTCTGTCTTCTCGATCCCCAGTGAGTCGTGGAGGATGGCTGCTTATACTGAGCCAGGATTCTCTGGAGGTTTCTTCCTGTTAAAAGGGAGTTTTCCTCTCCACTGTCGCTGCATGCTTGCTAAGTATGAGGATTGCTGTATAGTCACTGACACTAGTCAGTGACTTGATGCAATTTGCTGGGTTCCTTATATAGGAAACATTATTTCTGATTGGCTTAATGAACTGTGAAATGGAATGTTTATTATGTGAAGTGCCTTGAGACGACTCTTGTCGTGATTTGGCGCTATATGAATAAACTTGAATTGAATTGAATTGAATTGTTATCACGTAACCTGTCAAAGTCATGCAAGATCCTATGATTCTCCCATGACTTCGTGACCTTGTGGCACCAACAGCATGGAATGCCTTTGCTGCCATTTTGCATCTGAAACTATCCCAGTGGAAAGACCGCTTGCAGGTAAAACGTGTCTATTATGAGCTCGTAAATGTTGAATAAAGTACACTCAACAAAAATATAAATGCAACACCTTTGTTTCTGCTCCGGTTTTTCATGAGATGGACTTAAAGATCAAAAATTCATTCCAGATGCACAATATTACCATTTCTCTCAAACATTGTTCACAAATCGTGTGATAGTGAGCACTTGTGCTTTGCTGAGATAATCCATACCACCTCACAGGTGTGCCACATCAAGATGCTGATCCAACATCATGAGTAGTGCACAGGTGTACCTTATACCGCCCACAGTAAAAGGCCACCCTGGAATGTGCAGTTTTGTCTCACAGCAAAATGCCACAGATGCCACACGCATTGAGGGAGCATGCAATTGGCATGCTGACAGCAGGAATGTCAACCAGATCTGTTGATCGTGCATTGAATGTTCATTTCTTCACCACAAGCCATCTCCAAAGGCATTTCAGAGAATATGGCAGTAAATCCAACCGGCCTCACACCCGCAGACGACGTGTAACCACACCAGCCCAGGACCTCCACATCCAGCAGATTCACCTCCAAGATCGTCTGAGACCAGCCACTCAGACAGCGGCTGAAACAATTGGTTTGCATAACCAAACACTTTCTGCACAAACTGTCAGAAACCGTCTCGGGGAAGCTCAACTGCATGCTCGTCGTCCTCATCGGGGTCTTGACCTGACTCCAGCTCGTCACCGTAACAAACTTGAGTGGGCAAATGCTCACATTAGATGGTGTCTGGCAAGTTGTAGAGGTGTTCTCTTCAAGGATGAATCTCGGTTTACATTGTTCAGGGCTGATGGCAGACAGCGTGTGTGACGTTGTGTGGGTGAGCGCTTTGCTGATGTCAATGTTGTGGATCGAGTGGCCCATGGTGGTGGTGGGGTAATGGTATGGACAGGCATCTGTTATGGGCGAAGAACACAGGTGCATTTTATTGATGGCATTTTGAATGCACAGAGATACCGGGATGAGATCCTGAGGCCCATTATTGTACTCTACATCCATGAACATCACTTCATGTTTCAGTAAGATAATGCACGGCCCCATGTTGCAAGGATCTTTACACAATTCTTGGAAGCTGAAAATGTCCCAGTTCTTGCATGGCCAGTATACTCACCAGACATGTCACCCGTTGAGCATGTTTGGGCTGTGCTTGACCGGCGTATACGACAGCATGTACCAGTCCCCACTAATACTCAACAACTTCGCACAGCCATTGAAGAGGAGTGGACCAACATTCCACAAGCCACAAGCAACAATCTGAAAAACTCTATGCGAAGAAGATGTGTTGCACTGCATGAGGCAAATGGTGGTCACACCAGATACTGACCGGTTCTGAGTCCCCAGACCCCAATAAAGCAAAAAACTGCAGATTCCAGGGTGGCCTTTTATTGTGGGCAGTATAAGGTACACCTGTGCACTACTCATGATGTCAGATCAGCATCTTGATGTGGCACACCTGTGAGGTGGGATGGATTATCTCAGCAAAGCACAGGTGGTCACTATCACACATTTAGACTGATTTGTGAACAATGTTTGAGAGAAATGGTAATATTGTGTATTTGGAATGACTCTTTAAGTCCATCTCATGAAAAATAGGAGCAGAAACAAAGGTGTTGCGTTTATATTTTTGTTGAGTGTAAAATGGCGGATGAAAAGCTGGGTCAGATTGCCAGTGGTAACTGTGCACATCAAAGCTTGTCAACTAAACAGAAATTCAATTGCTGCTTCAGTAAAAACCTAAAATATAACCATATGATCACCAAAATTACTCGTTAACTTAATGGAAATTGGAAATAATTATCAATTAATGGATATAATGGATAAAAAATATCCTTGTTTTACATTCACTTTTACATTCCAAAAACATTCCAACCTCATGTGCTTCCAAGCGACAGAGACAGCAAGTAACTATAACCATGAAAATTAACTGTGCGAGCAACATTTACCAACACAATAAAGCAAAGAAGTCTCACCTTAAAGCCCACTAATTAACACATTTGTGTAACGACTGTTCCACACTGAACCGTGTCTTAACTGGGCATGACGACTTCTTAAGACCATTTAGGCGTTGCATGGCAACCTCATATGAGGACAAGATGTTTCCCCTGAATATAGGCTGTTTTATCCAATTTATTATCAGTAAAGCTCATTTCTATTCCCTTCTTCTAAAGGTGACATGGGAACAACTTACATATATATATATATATATATATATATATATATATATATATATATATATATATATATATATATTAAGATTAAGATTAGAATAAATCTACAAAGACTTCTTTCTTATCTTCTCTGTAGGATAAAGGAGGCATGTTAAAAAAAAGCTATTGAGGGCAGCAGTGATCAAAATCTTAGAGGGAATAAAGAGGGGATGGTGCTTGTGCAAGAGCAGGTAATATTAGTTTGAAATCCTGCAGGAGCAGGTGGAAGTGAGGTTAAACAAAAAGTTCTGTTTAAACCTCTGTCTCCGCAAAGTCCTGCAAGATTAAAATAAATGTGTACGCATCCTGCTGATCGGCTCTTCGTAAACACAGGTTGTCACAGTGATCAGTATGCCTCTATTACAGACCACTGAACGAGCAGTCCCACAGACATTACATACATCCTCATCATCCACTACAATCTTCAGTCCAAAACATAAATTCTGCCTTTTGGAGAGATCTCTCCATTTATTCAGCAGATGTGAAGGTGAGAGCTGCTGGAATTCCCCTCGCTGCTGCATTTACACGTGACCCATCAGGCCAGCCCAGAAACGCTGCAGCTGCTCTAATTGCCTCTCTCTGTTCTGTCCTGTTTGCAGACTTTCATCTACCTGCACACGTTCCCAGAAAAGTGCCTGAAAAGCTCAGATAACGAGAACGATAATGGATGTGGATGCAAGTTCACTGTAAAGAAACACTGGAGCCCAACCATATGTATGTTCTGATGTTTTATATTTAAGTCTTTATTATTGATCCCATTTTTTTTCTATTCACAATACATTTCTTTCATTGTTTTACGTCACCTTCTTTCAAGATGCAATGTCTACTTTTATTTGAGTAAACTCTCTTCATCATTAACATGATTTTAATAATCAATTGTTTGTAACATGTGGGAATATGTTTTTTGCAAATATGAAGAAGCTATAATCCAGACCACACAGAAAATTAGGTATTTTCTACACCCAAAATGCTTGATGCAATCATGCAAAATTTAATGCAGACGCTCTTTTAGATTTTAGTAAGCCGGAAAGAAAATCTCTCTTTTCTGCTACACTTCCAAGTCCTTCCCCCATGACTGCACTGGTGTAAATTAAAGGCAGTTTTTTTTTATCTTTTGTGTGTACTGAGTAATAGCCGACTGAGCATGCTATCCTAATTGTTCTTGTCAGGCTTGTAAATCATGAAGCTCTCCCCTCCTCTCCATCACACGCCGCCTCTTCTTGCATAATCCTATTAGCCACAACACTATCAAACAGAAGGGAGCAATATTACATACAGGGGCTGGAACAGATGTTTCATTTTGTAAATAGCCTTCAGTCATAGCATGCAAAAACATTTCTGTCTTGGTTATACATGTAACTGTGAAGAATGAATCTGCTTAACTAAAAATGTACACAGCTGCCATGTGACTGATAACTGAATAAAGCATTATTTGTTTGCCAGCATGGTGGTTACGGTTTGTTGATTTGCTTTTATATCTCTATTTTAGTTGTCTCAGGCTATTGCATTAAAAAATTTAATAGAAATCAATAGATATGAGTTATATAGAACCTTTTGCAGCAAGTCAAACCTAAGATAAAACATTTCCACAGTGGCATGTTTAGTCCTTGAATACAAATGTGAAGTTCTCTCTCTCTCTCTCTCTCTCTCTCTCTCTCATAGTTTCCCATAATGTGATGTCACAAAAGGTTTACTATTTGAAACGGCTCTTTTTAAACATATAATTCCTAAACCCGAAAGACCAACATGGTAGCACAAAAGAAGGATGCAAAAAGAGACTTTTTCATAATATGTCCCCCAGTTTTAGTTCGTTTTAGCACCCAAAATTAAACTCTTCTCTTTGCTGTGCATTTGTCTTTTCAACTCCTTAGTCTAACAGCTGAAATCTCCCCAGCCTTCATTAGTGTCTACAGAAGCGGTCCAACATTAAATCAAACTAATCAGCTGTGTTCATGATATTAACATGCTGGAAGCAGACTGCAGTGCTAGGCATGTTGCCAAAAGTCTGTCTGATGGTGACCCGCCTGTCACAAACGTGGCGGTGACTGAGGCAGATACAGGGATCCACATGCGGGTGAGGGAAGCAGGCAGGCAGACAAACTGGAACGAGTAACAGTCTTTAATGAGGAGAGCACGCAGGACAATGAAACAATGAAACAACCAGACAAAATGGACTAACAGGGTTTAAATACAGGAGGAGCTGGGACCTTGGGTGATTGGGAGACGAGAGGCAGGTGGGAGCAGTTAACATGAACACAGGACTGAACCGAATGGGGAGACAGGACAGGCTGTGACACCACCACTCTGAAATAGCAAGTGCAATATTCTGGCCACAGAGGGTGGTGGGTGGGGTCTGAGTGACTTTTCAATGCAAGTGTTTCATATTTTTTAATTATTTTCTTGAGCCAGTATGTGCTAAAAGGACCCTTAGCAAAGCCTTTGTCACAACCTGCATGGTGTTTTCTGAAGAATTCAATTTTTGTTCAAACTCAGTGACAAAGAAACAAAAAGAACAAGTATAACAGTTAATTAATTTCTCTCTGATTTGACACAATAATTGCTCCGCACGTATCAGTTGAGACCTGCTGTAAACCTTGTGATGTCACAACGCTGCTCTAGCTCCAAAGGTGTCCTATTGTCTTCTTCAAATACTCTAAGTTCAGTTGATGCCATCTCATCTCCATCATCAGTCGGGAAATTAAGTTAAGCTGTCGGCTTCTTCAGGTCAATTTTTCTCTTGTTAAGAGCTCCAAACACTTAAGCTATTAACCTTTTTGTTCTGACAACCTGGATGGATTACACAATCTGTCAGACTTCTGATTACAGCTTCCCTTCCAATGTGCTCTTTATAGTTGTGGTAAGATTGAACCTACTTGTTATCATTATATGTCAAATGGGAGACTGAAAAATCCCCTCAAGGCATCTCATAGAGACAGGCCTGTCCTTGAGTAGCCAACTAATCCAAATGACTCCATTTCAAGTCCATCTGAGCCAATTGTAAAGAAACAAATGCTTCTTTAGCTTGAATGCTTGTCCGGATGTTCCTACAAAAGGCTTCTGGTCTCTGAGCTCAAATTCTTTGTAAAGTTCATACATATAAAGATAATATGTGTTTAAATACCATCTAATTTCAATTTCTACAATCTTAAACAATGCTAAAGACGTGAAAAAGTCTAAGGGTTAGTAGCATCAGTACTTGGGTCTCTGATGAGCAACATTGGAAGTCCCCTGCTCTTTCTATTCAGTACCCTGAGGTATTTATATCTATTTTGCATGGATTAACACTATAATATTATTCCTCAAAGGCACAAAACTACATTGTCTTTGCATGAACAGCTAAACAGGAAATTCACTTATTTCATAGCTACTGACTCAGTCAGTTCAGTTTCCATCAGAAATTCAATTAAATGCAATGTTGTTTAATTCCATGTAAAAAATATATAGGAGCTGCTTTGCATTAAACCGGGATGAATATTTCCCTGGTTGTTAAATATTTAATCCAGATCCTCAGAGCAATGTTGATCTCTCTGTAAAGGATTGTTGGCGCACCACAACTATTCATACATCTATGCCTGCAAAATTGCTGAAACTACCGACGGTATGTTATTGGAAAGACATTTCACATTTTCAGTACTTTATTTGATCTAAAAGTCATTAATTAAACAGAGTAAAAAGGTTATTTCTCATCTCCTTCATAAAACAACCTCTGCCCAAGCAGAGGGAAGACTGAGCTGTCAAGCTGGCGATATTAAAGAGCTTGTTGCACATTTATGTAAGATTGTAATTCAGACAGACACTAATCACGTCATCGTAGTTTATGTTATTGTTGCATGATGTCACAGTTGGTTGTTTGAAAGCATCTTCATATGCATGAATGCATTTTTCATTAACACTGTGTCGTGGAACCATTCCTATGCATCTCTGCTTTAGGTAAACGATTAGCCAAGCTGCAGTGAGTTGCTTTTATTGGCTCCAATTCCAAATATTTGCCCCATTTTCTGAGCAAAACTGTCATATTAGTCGTTAAATACCTGCATTGACTAGTTGTTTGTATCAGCCTGTGCATCTGTGTAAGGCTCCAGATGTTCCATAAAGCGTTGATTGCTGCCACTCAAAAGTAATTCTTATCGTTGAAATGCTAATGCAGAATTGATAATTGCCATATTGTTTTAGACTGCACCCAATCGTGCTTACAAGGACAATGCATCTATAGGGACAACAGAAAAATGCCTGTGTGTGGACAATGATGGATGTTTGTGCACATAAAAGGCCTCCTCGAATATCAATTCATATCCGCCGCTGCATGAAAATACCTTTCAGTGCATTGGAAGAAGCAAGCTAAACAACACACGCATGCAGACGAAGGGAAAAGATGTTTGCAGGAATTAGAAACTTTATACCAGTATCAATGAGATTATATTGTTTTGCTTTGATATTTCTGAGCGAGCCCTTGTGCAACACTCGACAAATCAAAACTCTAATAAACAGTTTAATTGGCCTTTCCCTCGTGACTTTTGCTTCCAGTCCAAAGCAATCGAGATTGCAGAAACCATCTCCTTAGTAATAAAGTGAGTTGTGTGAGCAGAGCAAGGTTAATTGAGTCTGTGCCCATCAATTTCTATAATGATCTTTTTTACTGTAAATTTATTCATCACCATCTTTTCAATTACTATTATTGAGAGAAGTTTGTTGGAAATTTAAATTACCATGTAGGGATGTGTTGAGACTCAGTGTAAATGTATAGATTGTATATTTTTGCATTTGGGACTTGTAGAAATTTACTGTATTTTGCATTTCCACAAACATCTCTGAAAAGTTCAGATTTCAAAAATATTGTTTTTGCAACTTATTTATCTTTTCCTAACTGGAATATGGGACTTTTTGTCTCAGGCCCTTCATGGACAAGATCTCCAAAGGTATCAAATTTGCCTTTTGCAGACTGTGTTGGCATCTTCAAAACATGACCTTCAATACTGGATCAGGTCACCGCCACCATCTGGGAAATGGTGTCAAATCCTCCAAGTCTCAGGTTATGATTATTTACTGGAAAAAAGGTGGAATGCTCCCTCTGGGTTGAGAGTCTGCCTCAAGCAAGAGTTTGTGTCTCGATGTCTTGTTATAGAGTGATGGCAGAGTGGAGTGAAAGATGATTTGTCAGACAGTGACTTGTCTGCTCAGCTCTGCTATTGTTAAAGAATGACTTGAGCCAAGAGATAATGCTGTTTATTTTCCCAATCATCACCTATGAGCAAAATATTTGGGTTGTGAGTTGAAATACTCATGTATTAGAAATGTATTTCTAGGAGGAAACTGTTTGGTTAACATGAAGGAGCTTAGAGAGCAGCTGCTGATCCACTGCATCCAAAGGAGTTAATTAATGTGGTTTAGACATTTCTGCGTCAGATTATTGCCCTCTTCCTTCTACTCTACCTCCTGCGGTCGAGCCGGTTGTCTAGTAATTGGAAGGTTGCAGGTTCAATCCCAGCTATGACCAGAGAATGCCGCTGTTGTGTTAACGTAGGACACTTTGAACCACGTAGGACAATGTCTTTGCAGGCTTCAGATTCGCAACTGTTTAACAGTGGGTATGTTAGTGACCTCTGAACTTTTTATACCTTTTAAAACATTATACATATTTTTATTGTGACAATAATCTGTTGAATTAATTTGAATTAAGAATCATCAATGTGATTTTCTGAAAAATTCATAAAAATGAGGATTAGACAATCTGCCTGCTTAGAAAATATACATGCAGAATTTTCAGGAAATAATTAGAGATCATTATATAATTATTATAAATTATTACAAAACTGCAGAAACTTCAGAATACACATGAAAACATTTCTAAATGTTATAATGGTTCATAGGGGGTTATTGTGAGTGATGTAGCCTAATGCTACTGTTCCTTCAAGAAGCACGGTGGCTGAAGAGTGAAACAGAAAGTTGGAGTTTATTTCAGTTTATCTCAGCTGTTTGAGTCTGTGGTGTTTTAGTTAAGCAAAAAGATCACAATAATAAGAAATAATCTTAAAGTACCTCGCATTTGTAATATAGCAGAAACGCTTCCCGTGCACCGTGCACAGATGTGCTCGGAAGGCGCGCTCCTGCAGGCAGCTGCTGCAGAGACCAGAGATGATCTCTGATGGATTATTGAAAAAAAATGTCTGTGTCTTGGAAACAGAGCAAATTATCAACAGTCAATTAATGGTTTTCAGGAGGTTTATTTTATTTTAGCTAAATCAAAGTAGAGGCATGCTGGTCATATTGTTAGAAGATTTAGTTTTTTGTTGGACAATATTAAAACACGTCAGTATTGTCCACTGTCTGACGTGGTTTTGCAAACACTGTTAATAACTGCTTAACCATAATGCAATACTAAACAGGCCCCCCCCCCCCGGCCTTTTTCCCAACCTTAAGGACACCTAATAGTTAACATTATCAGTAATGTTAATAAAGGGATCCTTTTTTATTAATGTTTAATAATGCACTAAGTCCACTTATCCATCCATTTTCATCCGCTTATCTGGAGTCGGGTCGCGGGGGCACCTAAGCAGAGAGGCCTAGACTTCCCTTTGGCCACTTGGGTCAGCTCCTCCAGGGAATCCTAAGGTGTTCCCTGGCCAACCAAGAGACATAGTCCCTCCAGCATGTCCTGGGTCTTCCTTTAGGTCTCCTCCCAGTTTGACGTGCCCAAAAAACCTCACCAGGGAGGCATCCAGGAGGCATCTTAACCAGATGCCCAAGCCACCTCAACTTTCTCCTCTCAACGTGGAGGAGCAGCGGGTCTACTCCAAGCCCCTCCTGGATGACTGAGCTTTTCTTCCTATCTCTAAAGCCCCCTTCAGACAGGCCATGAAAAACGGAAATGTTCAGGACTCTGTTCGTAAGACCTTTGTGTCTGAATACAAACATCCGGATAACGTTTTCCGTAATTAAACCGGACGACGCCCCTAGTAACAGGTCCGGACTTGTTACAGACAAGGTGGCTGCTTTAGACTGGTGAGGTCGAGTTCCGGACAGGGAGGAGGAGGGGACCGGGGGACGCTGTGCGCTCCTAGATAGCTCACTCCTGTAGCATGCGGCAAACCATGGCAGCTCGCCTCCTACGGTACCGTCTAGACGCGCGACGGAGCGCATCACACTGCTTCCGTGATTCCTTTAACCATTGAGCGCCATCATCCAGGTCTTATGCATATTCTTTTGCGCAGAATTATGCTTAACATGAGTCCGTACCCTGGAACTTTTCCCTGCTGTGTGAAGGCAGCCGAAAGGACAAGTTCCGGTACAAAAGTGGTGTGTCTGAAAACACAGTTCTGGTTACAAACCAGACTGATTTGTCCGCACATATTCCGGAATGTCAATCTGAAAAGGGCTTTAGGGAGAGCCCAGCCACCCTGCAGAGAAAACTCATTTTGGCTGCTTCTCATGCTTTCGGTCACTACCCAAAGCTCGTGACCATAGGTGAGGATAGGGATGTAGATCGACAGCTTTCCCTTCCGGCTCAACTCTCTTCACCATGACAGATTGGTACAACACCAGCAGTACTATAGATGCAGCACCAATCCGTCTATAAATCTCACGCTTCATTTTTCTCTCACTTGTAAACAAGACCCCGAGATACTTAAACTTCTCCACATGAGACAGGACCTTGTCTTTAACCTGGAAAGGGGCATTCTATCCTTTTCCGATTTAAGACCTCTTGGATTGAGAGGAGCTGATTCTCATCCCAGTCGCTTCACACTCGGCTGCGAACTGCTCCAGTGAAAGCTGGAGACCACTGTCTGATGAAGCCAACAGAACCACATCTTCAGCCAAAAGCAGAGACCTGATCCTTAGGCCACCAAAACAGATCCCCCGAACACCTTGGCTGGTCCTAGAAATCCTGTCCATGAAAGTTATGAAAAGACTCTGTGATAAAGGGCAGCCTTGGCAGAGTCCAACTCTCACCATAAACAACCTCGATTTACTGCCGGCAATGCGGACCAAGCTCTGACACCAGTCATACAGTAACGTAACATCCCATATCAAAGGGCCTCCCCATATTCCCAAAGTACCCTCCACAGGACTCCCAGAGGGTCACAGTCAAATGCCTTCTCCAAATCCACAAAACACAAGTAGATTGTTTGGGCGAACTTCCACGCACCCTCCAAGTTCCCCCTAAGGGTACAGAGCTGGTCCAGTGTTCCACGGCCAGGACCACTGATGTCGTTAGGTCTATTATAGGAGGGCTTCAGCCCTCTTTTTTCTAGGGTGCAGTGAATACCGGAAAATATTCTGGGTACTCATTAGTCGAAATATCCGAGATTTCTGAACAAAATATGTTTGTCCTCAAACACCAGTCATCCACAGTCTGGCACTCGTTCCACAAAGGGGCGCATTTCGTGCAAAAGGCACATCACTACAGTGAGGCACGTCACACGTTGCCATCAGCTCAGAGAGCTCATGCAATGCAATCAAACGATTTATATATCGTTTGATTGCATTTTGACAAATCTGCAGATTTGATGACTCTGAAAGCAAGACCACTACTGCAGATCTTTTACTCGTGGATAGTGCATTAAATCTTTAGATTTGTTCAAGGACTTTGTAATCTTGAAAATGAGAAATATGAGGGGACATAGAACAGGGTTGTGCAAAAAGTAAATGGTGGCTCAAGCCAGGCAGCAGGCACAGCTGCAGGTTATCATGCTGATTAGCAGCCCGATACAAAGCAGCCTGATAAATAGGTTTGCTCTGTGCTGGGACTACAGGCATACTAACACAACCAGTGGTAGAGGGAATAAAGAGATGCCAAACATTGCATTTGTGGATATTTGCTGTATAACTGTCCTCATTCCTGAATATATGACTTTCTAAGAAGTATAAAGGAGAGCAGCAAAAAGTAAAGTGTGTAATTCTCTTAGGTCTTCTGTCTTTTTCAACTTTTATTTATTTTTTTTACCTCTGACAAATGTTCTGTCACTTGCACCTTTAGTTCCTGTAACACAAGCTAATTATGCTGGAACACCTCAGAGGGGCATGTTACGAAGCAAGTTCAACAAAGCTGGGCTTGTGCTTGTGTGTGTGTGTGTGTGTTGTGCGTGTTAGCTGACTCAACAAAGCCAAGAACTCTACTCAGAGATAATGAGGTCTATGATGTTAGTTATGATCTTTAGAGGTGGAGCCAAGATATATTTATCCATGTTCACATTGAAAATTAGCATTTTATACAACAATTGATGATTTTCTTCTATTCTATTATATAAAATAGAATAAATGCACATAATTAAAGAGCAATTTTACTGAGAAACAGTTTTTTACTTGTTTTGTTTTTAAAAGTCTTCTACCACCAAAACAAAACAGACAGGGAAATGCTCAGTTCAGATGAAGCCTCAAAGAACTACGTCACAGTGTGAATTAATACTCATGAACTCAGCTATCTTGGCTCGCAACGCAACGGGGAAGACTGTTGATTTAGTAGCCAGGAGAGAGCGGAGCGCGCCTCGGCAAGTAGAAGCGAACTATTAGCTTAGCAACTCCACAACACATCAAAACATTCCAAGGAAAACATTTGCATTGCTGTTGGACAATCAGAGGCTAGATGTCCAAATATTAATGAGTAAGACTCCAAATCCTGCCGTTTTCTGGCCCCCTCCTTTGGCTAATTTCCCTCTCTGAAACAGGAGCGCTAGAGTCTTTTTCCTCCAACAGATAATAACTCAATATCTGTGTGTGAAGTACGCTACTCAGTGCTGATTTGCTCGGTTAGAATTCTCAGGAGGTGGGGTTATTTGAATAGAAGAGTTACCAGATCCAATGCTTCCCATAACGCCTGGAACACACCAGCTGCAATGCTCATGAAATTGGCGCGCTGCTCGTTGCTCCTCTGTTCACATCAGCTGAGAATTTTCGACGAGCGCTTCTGCTCACACCTACTATTTTCCAAAATCCCCCCCCCCCCAACTCAGTCCCGTGCCCTTGCTCTGTGTGTGTGTGTGTGTGTGTGTGTGTGTGTGTGTGTGTGTTTGTGTCTTTGCTGATTTTCATCTCTCTAGTCTGTTTAGACACAGAAATTATGACTTTTATCAATTGTGGTGTTTTATTTGGAAAAATGTCTTTATTTTGTTAAATTTACCAGCCTGTCTCTTCTGTTTGGGTTTGACTTCCAACCAGAATCGACGTGGCTCACACACGGCACACAAAAAAATTTGAGCTCACGCCAAAATGATCTCTGCACGACGCAAGTCTTCATGGCCCTTCGCAGCTGATGTGGCCGACAGCGTTGGTTAACAAGAGCGCAAAATAGAAGCTCTCGTTCTTCCATGGTGCTTCGCGGCACATCGTCGCGCTTCCGTGTTCCGGGCAAAGGAAGCATGGGGCTGTGTAATCAGGCTAGTATGCTCCAGGAGAAGAAACAGAAATATATACCATATTTAATCTCCGTGATTATGGGAAATGCCCGTTCACTACCCAGTAAGATTGACGAGCTCATAGCACTGACCAGGCTGCAGCAGGACTACGGACAGTGTAGCCTGATGTTTAAACCAAGAAGTGGATGAATTATCTCATAGCTGACTCTGAGGTTTCCCTGGAAGGATTTAAACTCACACGGGCCAGCAGGAGCATGGAGCAGAGTGGTAAGCTCAAAGGTGGGGGTCTGGCTGTGTTCATTAATGAGGGATGGTGCAACCCATTGCATGTGACCATTAAACAACAACTCTGTACAAAAGACATTGAGTCACTGGCTGTTGGTCTCTGGCCCTATTATGCCCTCAGAGAGTTTTCACATGCAAAAGAGTTTAATGTGTACATCCTTCCATCAGTTGATGTGGTTGCTGCATGTGAGCAGCTCTGTGGTGAGGCTGCAGATGGCCCACCCAGACACACTCATTCTCATCAGCGGGGATTCACGCCTCACCCTCCTTCACCCTCATCACTTTAACCCAGTATGTGAAGTTGCACATCAGAGGCAATGTGACAATGACCTTCTTTATGCTAATGTAAACAACGCATACAACCCCCCCACCCCCACCCCCCGCTCAGCTGCTCTGATCACAATCTCATTAATCTGTTTCCTGAATACACACCTGGGGTTATTAGGGAGTCTCCTCAGATAAAAAAAAAATGAAAGTGTGGTCTGAAGAAGCCACAGAAAAACTGAAGGACTGTTTCCAATCCACAGACTGGGAGACACTCTTCAGGACTCATGGTGATGACCTTGACAGCCTAACCCACTGTGTCACGGATTACGTGACTTTCTGTGTACATAACACAATCCCAACTTGAAGGCTGGAATGCTTCTTCAATAATAAATCTTGGTTGACCCCTGAAATTAAATCCCTGCTGAATGGTAAGAAAAAAAGCTTTTATGGCTGGAGACAAAGAGGAACAGAGACGAGCCCAGAAGGAGTTTAAATATAAGATCAGATGGGCTAAAGACATCTACAGGAAGAAGCTGGAGAAACAGCTGTGGCAGAACAATGCTCGTGGTGCATGAATAGGCCTTAGAAACCTCACAGGTCACAGTGGGAGGAGTGGTGCCAGTGAGTCCGCTGAAGGGGACCAGAACTTGGCCAATGAGCTTAACCTGTTTTTAACTGATTCGACTCCACCCCTCCCACCCTCCACATCTGTAACAGGTACCATCGACCCCCACCACCTACACTCAGCCAGCCAACCCCCCCCCCCCCCTCCACACACACACACACACACACACCTCCAAATTCCGCAGCATTCAACAGCTTATCGTCCCGCTAACAACCGTCCTCATCAACACACTCTCCCTCACTCCCCCCTCTCAATTACATCTGACCAGGTGAGGAGAGAACTGAGGCGGCTTAAGAGCAGGAAAGCTACAGGTCCTGACGGGATCGGCCCAGACTGCTCAGCTTTGTGAAGTGGTCATGCACATGTTCAACCTGAGCCTTCGGTTGGAGCCGGTCCCCGTCCTGTGGAAGACCTCCCATGTGGTTCCAGTTCCCAAAACATCACATCCCAGAGAACCAGACCCCTACAGACCAGTCGCCTAGATCTCCCATCTGATGAAGACTATGCCAGGAAAAATGCCAGGCCTGAATTTGTGTCCCAGTTCACCCATGGATGGCGCTGTCCATGGTCCTGACCCCAGAGCAGAGAGGGCTGCAGCCATAACATTTGAACAGACTGCTTGCTGCTGGGTGGCAGTACCTTAGAGGGTAGAGTAGGTTGTCCTCAGAGGTTGGTCAGATCCATCCCCACTCCCTACAGGGAATTCTGCTGTTGTCTTTGAGGGATGAGCAATCACAGCAGCCGGGATACCGAGAGAGTTCCCGTTACTCCCACTAGCCAGTTGGCTTGCATGCTGCAAATGCTATGCTTTGCTGGAAATCTAGCGTTACGTTATGAAATGGGTGGAATTCAAATGGATAGAAGGTGAGATTTCATAAACTCAACTCAGCTCAACTTTATTTATAAATCGCGCCTTACAGGCAAAAAGATGCCACCAAGACGCTACACTGATCAAATAAAAACATAAAACAGTAAGTCCAGAAAATAAAACATTGTATCACACGATACAGATAAAAATACAATGAGTAAAATCGCTATAAGTAAAACAATAAAACTAGTTAGAGAGGTTAAAAGACAGGTCATAAAAATGTGTTTTTAGCCTTGCCTTAAAAACCGCAACAGAGGTGGAGGCCCTTATGCTGAGAGGAATCTTATTCCAAAGCTTAGGACCTGCCACAGCAAAAGCCCTATCACCACGTGTCTTTAGGCACGTTCTTGGGACCGAGAGGAGCATGAAGTTCTCCGAGCAGAGTGACCGTGAAGGGGTGTATGGTTGAAGTAGTGACACCAAGTAAAGAGGGGCTAAACCATTTAACGTTTTAAAAACTAGTAAAAGTATTTTAAAATGAATCCTAACATCAACGGGCAGCCAGTGAAGCGCAGCCAGGACAGGAGTTATGTGGTCAAACTTGCGCCTGCCCTCTAAAAATCTGGCAGCAGCATTCTGGACCATTTGCAACCTGGCTATTGAGCCCTTGCTCACACCGAATAGAACAGAGTTGCAGTAGTCCATTCGCACCGTAATAAAAGCATGGACCACCGTCTCAAAATCATGACGTGACAGAAATGGTTTGATCTTTGCCAGCCGATGAAGGTGGAAAAAGGAGGAGGAGATCACTCCATTGATATGGGTATCAAAACTAAGGGCGCTATCCAGTTTAACACCAAGATTAGTCACCGATGTAGACAGCTGGCCCTTAAATGACCCACAGTCAGTTAGGGAAGAGTCACAATGTATGCTTGGAGCAAACAATATAGCCTCTGTTTTCCGATCATTTAGGCTCGGAAAATTTTCAGTCATCCAGGTCTTGATCTCCCTCAAACAGTTTGTAAGAATAGAAATAGAGAGACCACTTGACGTGTTCAGAGGCAGGTACAGCTGACAATCGTCAGCATAAAGATGGAATTGAACTCCAAGCTCACGACAAGTTCAAGTTCATAAAATTCTTTAAAGAAAATAACTTATATTTCAGAACAAAGTACATCTCCATAATACCAACAGTAATATGTTAACCATATGGGCCTAGCCTTGGTCTGAAAGGTTTAAAATAGCATGATATGGTTTCTTTAAGGAACAAATGGATTCCTTCACTGCTGTTCTAAAGCAGGGATAGGGAATACCAGTGAAAGATGTGTAAAAGTTACATAAGGGATTGAACAAGGCCATCAAAATGCTTGGGGCAGCAGTTTACTTCTAACAGAGTGAAAACAGTCTGTAATGGAAATGTTGAAGCACTTGTAAAATCTCACGCAGACTTAATTGATCAAGGATAATTACATTAATTACATAATTAGTAAACCTGGTGATGAGATCATGTTTGTAATTAATTGAATAATCACACATTGCACTACTCTCTCTAACATTTCCTTATATTTATTGTAGTAATGTAGGCTTTTTTGTCAATGTAGGACTAAAGATTTTAGGAGGAATGTCAAGTGAGGGGACAGTTGCGGTCTGAGATGGAAACTAAACAGGCTGCAGGGGTGATGAGTGGTGAAGGGGCAGTAAGGAGTGGCTCATACCAAAAACGGTCCAGCCAGACAGTGTGGACAGAGCCAAAGTCAGAACCTCAAGGGGGAAAAAAAAATCTACCATTTTTAGAATTCATCACTTTCCATTTAGACGGCATTTGTGCGGTCTCCGCTCTAAGCTGCTGTATGAAGTGCTGCTTTCATTGCAGCTTTTATCGATCCTACACAAACACAAACTTCCAGCTGCAGGGTCAAAGAGCTGCGGCTTGAGCAGAAGTCATAAAGGAACAATAGAAAGGTTGAGAGGAGTTTCAGTCCATTTTCAGTTGTTGGGGAATGTCCTTGAAACCGCACCAGAACTCTCCCCAAGTGCAATGAGGATGTCAGTATCTAATTGACAGAAAGGTAAAAACTACAAGTTTAGGAGAAAGAAAAAATACATCACAGGGATTCTTGAAGATCCTTTTCTTGTATTTTCTAAATGTTGCAGTTTTAAATTTCATGAATACATTTAGAGTTTATCAATTCAGTTTAAAGTGGAAACAAAAAACATGTTAGTCAGTAAACGAGTAGCACTGGAAAAGCAAGTGGCCTGTAATTATGCACAGCTGCAATATTGGAAAGATGGATGAAAGGCACTCTTTTGATCATTATGAACTTTGGATATTTATAGTGGATCAAAATTAGCTAAGTCATCCTCAATGTCTTAATTGTGCAATCAAAATTTCTCAGTTCGAAGAAGAGCTGGCAGACATTTTTTATTACACTTAAATTATTAGCTAAGCCACTAATTATCCAAGCTGAAGTGTCTTCAAGTACCATGCTTCATTTATTAAAAGGTTGAGTGATTTTGAAATGCTGATTAGATACCATTGCAACATGCTGACTTAAAATTTACAATGTAAAATCTGTAGCTCCTGCACTCTGCTGTTGTTTAAAGCTGCTATAGCAAATCTGGAAAACAAGTTCGCCTAAAGGGGAACTTAGTAAGTTTTTCTATTTCTTGAGCCAGTATGAGCTAAAATGATTCTTACAAAGTCATTCAGCCCCCCTCTGCCACTTGTGGCTAGAATATCGCACTTGCAACATCACCTCCTGTGGACTGCTGCCCTGAAGTCTCACAAAGTCACACATCTCATGAGAAGCAGTAACGCTTTACAGCCATGCATGTTTACACCTCTGAAACAATGAGCTTTACCTGGTTAGCATTTATTGTAACGTATTCATCCTGGTAGAACCTCAGAATACACAAAGAAAACATTTATCTTAAAGGGCTATAAGATAAAAACAGAGTTTGACAACAACAGGAATCAGACAAGAATCAACATCAGACGTTTTCTGAATCACGAGAGCTCAGAGACGATCATCCTATTCTGCTTGTAAGTACAATTTAATATGTTTTACATGTTTTTACTTTCCCCGGGTTTGTAATTATCTCTAAATGTTAGTCAGGCTGTAGTGATCGTGTCCATTTTCGTCACTGTTCATGCACTCACCCTAAGATCCAAGTAAGCTCTCTGCTAATGATAGGATTAGGTTGTATTTTTACTGCAAGCCGCTTCTGGGACACGTCGATTTCCACAGTTACCATAGGGCTAGACCAGAAATCACACACGGTTTCATTGTAAAACCTCTGATCATTTTCAAAATAAAAGACCATTGCTGTGATGTGATTTCATATCTGTGTAGAATATGTGAAAACATGTGACCTAACTCCCTGCATTTATTCCCAGCATCGTTCCAGAAGTGCAGCAATGTGTTTTTATGGCTTTAATCCTGGCAGTGGAGAAACATCATCATATATGGCATCATTCAGCAATATCAAACGTGATTTCCTTCTATTTAGTTTAATGGTGGATGACATAAACTATCCGTGATCTTTGAAGTCTCGAAGGATTTTACGATATTGCAATTCTAGCTAGGAGCACGGCAGGCTCCTTAGCTGAGATTCTCCCAGTGTGTACTGGCATGCGCAAAACTCTCTAGTAAACCGTTCTGCACCGCTGACGCCTCATTGACTCTTTTACAAATCAGCTTGGGGTCCTTTTTATCTTTACACACCATCAAATCCTCAGAGTGGAACCCAACTACCACTGAGCAACTCTGCCAGGTGGCACCATTGGACCACCCTCAAAACTCTGTCTCAAACTCGGGGCTGCTTTGGCACACATTTCATATCAGCAAATATTGATTCCAACCAGTGATGTCCACTCCTGGGCCCTCATTTATCAAAAGTTTGTAGAAGTTGTCCTATATTCCCATTTACGACCAAAATTTAGGATGTGTGTACTACGAACAGTCAAAAGACTGATTTATGAAACGTCCGGTGGCCTCTCGTACGCACGCATGATAAATCCCACCTGTGCAAACCCAGGCGCTTGTGTCCGTTCGCCGTCATTTACATACAAAAACACCCTCAATTAACCATATTTGGTCATGCTACGTCACGTCAGGGGATTCCTTGTTTTTTTTCCCAGAAATAAGTAAGAAAAACTTTATTGACAAGAAGATCAAAACATTGGTTGCCTAAGTGCAAAAAAAAAAATATATATATATATATACAAAAAAAAGTGGCAGAGGTTATAAACGTGGGACAGAGGAGAGGTTCCTGTCAGAAATAAATAAAAAATTGATTTGATAAATCGTAGAGTAACGTGTCGTCATTTACATTTAAGGAGTTGTTCTGTTTGGAGTTAGTTTCATTTGGAAATGTTGTCTGAGAGTGCAGCCTCAGCCACTTCTGAGCTGTCATTCAGTCTGGTTGCGTGCATGACCGGGGAGCAGAGGAAGTTCTGGGGGGTTGTCGTAGTTTTAAAATAAAATCTGAACTTGAATCAGATTTGTGAGATTTGCCACAAAGGGTTCCAAATCACAGCATAGCAGAAGGATTTCCTAGTGAGCTCACAGAGAACACGTTCCCTCCAGAGTGCACGCTCTGTTAAATCCTCAAAGAACACAGATTAGTCATATTATGTCAGATTTCCATCAGTCACAATTGTCTTTTATTGGTTTTAGCACCAATCATGCGCAAAAGCCATTTTTTCCACAGACACACTGGGTAAGTGTCATTTGTGGATGAGGAGCACGCGTAGATGACTGAGACCTTCACAACTGCTGTGCCACCGTTCCTACGCATGGTCAGAGCTGTTCCTATGTTTAGGAACATTTTCACGCACAGGTACAAATTGGTAAACACCACACAATGCATACAACCACAGATCTGTTAGGATCTGTAAGTATGGTTGATAAATGAGGGCCCAGGTCCTCTAGAGTTCATTTTCTTCTTTTTAGATGTTTCTCTGCTCCAACACATCTCATTTGCATGACTAATAGGCTTCTGCAGAACTTAAAGACATGCTAAAGAGGTAATTTAATTATTGAACCATGTTCGGTTGAACAAGGACACAAATGAAAAGCAGAATAGTTGCCCTCGAGGTCCTGGACACCAGTGACTTGGACTATGTGCAAAGGGACTTACTGTTTTGTCTTTTTGCCAGATTATGACAAGTCCAACACAGACTTATCCTTTAGGTGGATGAAGTTATGGTCTAAGGAGCTTTGAAAGAGAAGCGTATGGACTTCTTCGAGTTGCTTGAAGACGTTTCACCTCTCATCCGAGAGGCTTCTTCAGTTCTAAGGTCAAATGGTGGAGAGTCCCAGATTTAAACACAGTGGGAGTTTCCCCCGAAGAGGGAACAAAAGACCCCCTGATGATCTTCTACATAAAAGATGAAGTTATGGCGTCTTTTAAGGATTTTGCTTGTTCAAAGGTGATTTATGTCTTCTTAATAGATTACACAACTCCCATTCAGTCCAGCAGTTCACAATGCATAAAACATAACATTGAACTGTCAGAGATAAAATATTCTGGAACAAGATTTCAACAAAGAAGGCCCGTCAACACGCACCAATAGCAGATCCCCACAGTGTTTCACATCTAAACGTTAACCTGACAAACAGTGAAATGTTACACTCATACATAAATTGCATCCGTTCTGTTTATCCGCGCTATTTTTGAATAAATATACAAATTTAATAAAGTGCATTTATCAGCTATATTTTCTTCCTATGCCAAACTCTTAATGGCAATGGCTTGTTGGAGGTTTTTTGCATAAAAGATGTAGAAATCTTCACTGATGTTTCATATTTATAAAACGACAAGAAAAATGCAACAAGCCTAATTTGGGTTGCATGCAATGATACAACTAAGCAGAAAAGCCTTTATGAGCATGTGAGGCGGGAGAAGCAAGGCCTGATCATGAGTGCATGGACAGCCAGTCGAGGTCAATACAGCACAATCCCTGTAGAAATACAGAACCACAGACCTCCGCAGCTCGTCGCCGGCCTTTTATTAAAAATTGGGGCCAGGCAAGTCTCTGCTGAAAATCATAACCCATTATCTTTTAATGTCCTAGCTGAGCAATGTACCATATTTAGCCAGTCCAGCCAAATTGCTGTCACTTCGTGTCTGAATTTAACAAGCAGTTTTATTTATTTATTCTTTATTCCAAGAAGCCTTATCGCTTTGAAACACAAGACTGCTGAATCCTCACAGTAGAAGCAGTTTGGTCATTTAAATAATGACGCTCATGATTAGAATTGTAATATAACTCAACATTCACCCTCCCCCATTTGGGTTTGTAGGAGGAATTCTTTTTAAGAACAGAAAAAGGAGTCACCTCCATGAAAGAACAGCTGGCTGTTATAATTAATACATTTCCACATGTCCAAAAATAGATGCTGCAGCACTGAACAACTGTAAGCTTTCAGAACATCTAACAATTAAGCATAGTGGTGTTGTGAACTGCAGGTATATTAATGGTTTTTAACAGCTCTTCTAAGCTTGTGTGACTCATCTGCATTCAAGATGACAAGGAGCGCGCCACAAAGGGACCATTTGGAGAGCTGCCACATGACAAACACGACTCAAATCTTTAGATACATCAGTTAATTTAATCTGAAAGCTATTTCAATGTCAGTGGTATAGAAAAAACAGGTCTCTGGGTACAACTGGCTGACATTTTTACATAGATTGTGACAGGTGATAAAGAAATCTCTTTTTTTTCTGGAAATGCCTCGGAATCCCACGGAGAGAGCTGGATTTTCCTCTGGATCTGCTCAACCAAACTTTGGAGAAATATGGAGGATGGGTTGATGGAATGTCAGCAGTACTGTCATGAAATTTTCTTTTGTTACAGCATGCTTCCCTTTCTTAGCTGGTTGAGACTAAGGAGTCAGGTTCACAGTTAATGAGCAGCTAGCATGATGTCAAGAATTAAACTAATTAGTTTAGTCAGTAACACAAAAGCCATCAACCATCTTTTATGGTGTGGTTTGTTGGAGCAGCAGCTTATCTGCTGCTGAGAGACTGCGGTCGTTTCTCAATACCCAAATACGCCAGTAAGTTCTTATGTACTTGCCAAGTATTTTCTTGGCAAGTCCAGCAGAAAGTCCGTTCTAGCGAGTACGGGAGGACGAGGACAGTGTTTGGAACAGAACCATACCGTTTAAGTCACGGCAACAAGTTCTGCTATATGCTTCGGTTAAACAAAAAGGACCTGAAATTAAAAATAACAATTAATTTTTTTAAAGACAAATCAACAATTATTACAACATATTTGTATAATATTTGATCTACTTTTAATAAACATTAATAAAATACCAGCATTTCTCACTGGAAAATGAAGAAAATTTGTTTGTTTGTTTCATCAAAACAGAGCTATTTAAGGCTATGCTGCTTTTATTTTGATAGTAGCGTTAAATAATTAGCTCCTGTGCAGAGTCAGAAAAGATACCCAGCAAACTTTACAGTTTACACACAATTATACGGAAAAGGATAGGGGCCAGAATTCTTACTTTTCTTCTCAGAATTCTGACTTTAATAATTCTCAGAAAAGTCACAGTTTGCTTTCTTTTCTTTTTTCTTTTCTTTTCTTTTCGTGGCCCCAATCCTCTTCCATATAACTGTATTCTATAACACTATATTAATTTATTTAGACATAATTATTAGCATTTTTGATTAAAAAATAAACCCACAACAGTTGTGACTTCTCTCCTCTGCCTTTTCCCATTTGCAATTTGCAACGGTTTGCAACACAATGCATTGTGGGATAATTTGCTGGTCCAAGTCTGCAGAAGGATGTATGAATGCATTCTCAACACAACGAGTGGAGCAAGAACACATCAGGGAACTTTGAGAGTACTCGCCATGATGCATACTTAGGACTGAAGCAGTACTTGTGCCAGCATTGATGGCATTTCACAAGGATGTGTGTACACAAGTTAAGACAAGTACATATATTGAGAAACGACCAGGGAATAGATTAGCTCATTCAGAGGGCCAGCACTGTCCTAGGATGTCCAGTTGATCCAGTGCAGAAGGTGGCAGACAGAAGGACTCTAGCAAAACTAGCATCACTGTTAGACATTCTCTCCTACAATACTTTGTCTTTTCAGTATCTGTTGGGTTTTCTTGTTGTTTCCTCTTTATTTCTTCTTTCTCCTTTTTGCTTCTGTTGTTGAAGCAATTGCTGCTGAGACACCAAGATTCCCCCTCTGAAAGGCAATAAAATAATTTTCTATTCTATTCTATGATAACAAGTTTTTAGTTTCCAGAAAACGAGCCATGGTCTTACTGATTTTGATCATCTTAGAGGAAAAAAAGAGGTCTTGATACCAGAAGATGCAGTCCATCTTAGAAAAAAAAGCAAGCTTTCCTTTCTTTTATTCCAAAGATTAAAATAAAAAATTTAATTAAACTGTGATCTCAAGATACATAAAAGGGAAGAAATGGATTCTCTCCTTTCAACCTCTGCAGACTTCAGCTAAACAAAAATAAAATCTCATGATTTTGTTTTGTCCAAACCCTTTGTTCCAGTCATGAGTTTATCATCGCTTCCACTCACCTGCTCCACTCACCCACAGGCTCAGTCAGATAATGCAAGGATTTTGTGCGAGGACGTTTAATGTCCACTGTGACTGATGTCAACATTTGCATTCTCACATACAGCTCCTCTGGGTAAGACATTGAAAAGTTCAAGGCTGCAGTAAATGTGTGAAACGGTTTGAGTCGTGTTCTTCTTTATTCTGCCATCCAGCACAGCCACCTCCCCATGACCTCCAGTGATGCAAATAGTAATTGCCCCACATCCTGTGCTTTAAAAAAGATGTTACGATGGATCGTGACATGTGGTTATAGTTCTTCAAAACTATAACAAGTAACTAAAGGGATTGTGTTTTTAAAATGGGTTGTTGATCTTTTATTAAAAGATTTTCTCACAATTTCAGCAACCACCATTTTTTTATTTGTATGAAACTTTGAAATGCATTTCATTGGAAGAGCAAAGTTTAAAATGTAGTAACATATCCGATTTCTCCATAAAATTTCAATATTTATTCAGGATTTCACTTTTTCCCCTTTATTTAGCAATAAAATGAACATAATTATGTTGAAACTGGTACTAATCGCCCCAACGTCACCCCGCCATCGTGATTGTGGGGTGCTAATCCCAACATCACCCCAATATCATTATCGTGGGCCTCCAAAACACATGCCCATGTTCTTGAACCATGCAAGTAGGTCCCTTTAAAAATTCTAGGAATTATTCAGTTATAAGTAATTGTTGCTGTTCTATTTGCACAAATAGTTCTACTTGTATTTGTGGATGTTTTTCTGTCCATTTTTTCTCCTTAGTCCATATTTAGGTTTATATGGATGTAAAAACTGCAGGAAAGGAAGTCTCCTGATTTAAAATAGTTATCTTGCATTTCTTTTCTTTAAAAAAAAGAAAATATGCTTCTTGTAGCCTTAGCTTATCTGTTTTGTTGCAGAACACTGCATGCAGCAGCTATAACAGCAAACAAAGCGGGAATGTGAACAGGATGCACTGTAACGAGCTAATGTTGCACATGAACCAAACTGTGTAGAATGACTTCCATTACACCAGAGTCATTTCAGTGTAGCATAACTTTAATTTCAAAAGCAAGAGGAAAAAGTACCATTGAAGCAAGAATCAATGTTTTTTTCCTTCATTTTTTTCAGGCTGTGCACCCTTTTCCTCCTTGGTCTTTGTGATGAAGGATGGGAACCGAGGGCATGCGTAATGGAGTTTTTTTTCTCAGCAGACAATCATTCATGGAGTACGAGAGTCCATTAAGTGAAAGGTTTGTCGTGCATTCCAGACCCTCTTTTTGTCAAACTGTGGTTGGTGAAGTCACGCTAATAACATAGAGGGGTTGATATTTTAAAATAGATTTCTTGCCTCTTTCATTTTCTTCCCTTATGAATATGTTACGATATGCCGTTTATTTATTTCAAACTCTCACTTGGATAAGGGAAATTTGTTCTGTGGACATTCAACAAGATGATGAATCATTGCAAACATTCAAACTGTGGAACACTGCATTGTCCCAGTGAGCACTTCAGATAACATACAAAATTGCTTTTGACAAATGCTTACATGTGTAAAAGTTGTTTAAATCAATATGTAGAATTGTTTTTTTGTATTTAGCCACATTAAGAATATTTTTCTACATGAACAACCAGTTTCAAGTCAAAGATCAGATATTTTTATTCAGAATACTTTGTTTATTTTATCATGCATCTTAGTGAAAAAAATACATTTTACCTTACATGTTTCAGTTAAAGTTAGAACATAGAACATTTTAATAAAAAGATATGTTAAAAAATAGTAATACCTCCATGGAGTGTTCAGAGGTGTGCAGAATGAATGTACAATTTCTCCTATAAAAGTTATATTTAAAAAGATAAATAATCAAATTTTCATTGTGTCGGGCGACACTGTATATGTTTTTATCTAGCAGCCACTAGAGCGCGCTAAAATGTCCTCTTAGTAAGGCAAGGTTGGGACTGTGTAAAATGGCAGACTTGACAAGTCAAGCAGCTGATTTAAAGCCCAGAAGATTTTATATTGGTAAATACTGTTATAAAATAAACGTATTAGTAGAGATTAGTCCTTATCCTGTGTGATTTGTCTCTGAACATGGTGCTGGAACGTGTCCACAGTGAACCCACATCCCAGCGGCTGGAAAATTAGTCCTGTTGTTGCGATATCACCTCTAATCACTAGAGTTTGCCAGATTGTCCTAGTTCCATATTCATCCTTCATTCTCTCGAAATATCCATCAAAATGTGGTTGCCCTCTCGGTATGCCAGGCAACAGCATTAGTTGCATTTTTCAAACAGGAAGACGGAGTGGAGTAAGGCTCTGGCAGGGGGTGACTTGCTCTTTAAATATAGCTTTTAAAGGAAAAACTGTACATTCATTGTGCACACCTCTAAACTCCCCATGGAGGTATTACTTAAAAAAATATAGAGTTTTTATAAAAATGTTCCATATGCCACATTTAACGGTCTCTTTAAACAAATACCTCAATGGCAATAAACTAAACATTTTACATAAATTGCATTTTTTTTATCTTTTGTTCAGTTATTTTTTATAACAATTGCATCAATTTTAGTAATATTTTTTCTCTGCCTTGAAATTTTATCAAAAGCCAGATTTTATAGAGAATTTGTGACCTGAATCTATTGCAGGTGTAAATTTTTTAACGTTTTTTCTGATTAAATTATGTACTTACCAAATAGTTCATATGTTTTAAATCATTTAGGGAGTTAACTGAATGTCACTGCTAACTGTAAAGATAATTGTGGTAGAATTACTATAATAGCTGTCATTTGTGAATGTTATTCAATTTTCCCAATGTGGCTGATTTCCCTCAGTATTATATTTAATGCTGCAAGTCCTTTAAGTGGTATTTGCAGGGATGTATTTATCTTGTCAAAAAAGTCCTAATGATTGGAGCAGTGGTAAAAAAGTAGTCATGCCCTCAGGTATTGTTAGAAAAACAGGTTCTTTTTTTTTTGTCTCTGCCAAGATACCCCCAAACCACACCTTGCCTTACTTATGTACCTAAATCTGCCTTATTGAGCCATATTTTGCAATCCTATTAATCTTTGAATAGATTTGAAAAATGTATTGTCTGAGTTTTGATGGTATCACAGAAACCTGGCCTTTGTGGAGGGATGGAGTGGGAACAAGCAGGGACTGAGTAATAGGAGGTAATTATTTGATCAAAACCGTGTAAATGTGTTCACTGTAAAATGCAAACTTAGCATTTAAAACAAATACCCTTCAGTATAATAATAATAATAAAATTAATAATAAAAACAATTCAGTTCCTGGTGCAGTTTATCCTTCCTATCTAGTTTTAATCTACTTTTTTCCTCTAAAGAAGCAGGGCTGATAGAAGTGCTAATGTAACATTGCGTTATTCAACATGGGACCTGTAGCCATTCTCCTTTGATTTGAAGTGAGGCTGCAACACATGCCTGCTGGGTTTAAAACAGGGTGGTTGTGGTTGATTAGGTGGAGGAATTGGTACATTTAAGAGATGTACTCTGTGTGTCTGGAATGAAGATGTACTGTACGGCAGCTTGAGAAAGTCACACGACAGGTAGACAGAGTCCTGATTGGCCCTGTCAGTCATTGTTCCGGTGCTGACCTCTGTGCAGGCTGAGGCCTCGATTCTTTATTCAGTGATATAAACTTAAAGGAAATATTTGAACAACCTGGATGTAAAAACAACTTTGCCATTGGTTCTAAAATGGTTTAATGAGTGGTTTTGCATCACCCTGTGCTAAAAAGATCATGATTGGTATTTGCAAAATCAGCTTCACACATTGTAATGCCCCACTGTGCAGGCAAAAGGGAGGCAAGTTTGATTCAGATGCCAAAACGTGCATAATGTGATTACCGTCTCAGCAGAGATGGATTTGAGAACACATCTCATGCCATTGTTAGTCGCTCTAATCATAACACCATACAGGAATATTTTTCCCAGCGTACGACGCACTTTCTGTTCTCTTCTCCTTCGTTTGTCTCGCAGCACTTCTCTGTAGCTGGGGGGCTCTTGTGAGAGCAGCAGGTGCATCCTGATCCCAGCACTGCAGCTCCTGCTCCTGTCAGAATGACTTTTACCTCTGAGCATTGGCGGTTCTAGGGGCGGGGCCACAGGGGCACTGGCCCCTGCTGAAATATGATTGGCCCCTGTAGTGCCCCTGTCCTGTCACTCATCTGTCCTTTGTGCGGTGATGAGATTATAGGTGGATGCAATTCCGAGTCCAAACACTAGTGGCCGTGTGGCGCTAAGGAGCAAAATAGTGTGTGAAATCCAACAGAAGAAGATTTGAAAGATTCCAAGAAGGGAGAACTTTTCAACCGACATCGGATCTGATGAGAGTCCACGTTATGAGGAGTTTGTTGGTAAGTCACGAATCACTGTTTACTCACAGTTGCCATGTAAGTCAAGTCTGACAATAAGTCCAATGGAAAGCAATGCCGACATTAGTTAAAGGTAATGTTAAAAAGGGCTTGTGAAAAAACGTTAGCCCTTGCTAATCCATGTACTTCTTTTGTAATCTGCATTTCGTGTGTTAATAGTTGGCACTGTCTGATAGAGAACATGAAAAGAAAGGGTCAGATACAGGCGGGAATTCTGCAGTTTTTTCCCAAGAGAGTGAGTGTGTCAGCTGGTGAGAACGAGCATGGAGAAATCAGAGAGAGAGCAGCAGGAGGCAGTAGACCAGAGGCTGGAACAGGGCAAGGGACCTCCATTCCCCCTTTATCAGGTCAGAAAGAATATAATCTTTATTGTGCAACAGTCATGTCAGATAAACACGAGAGATAGCCTCTTGTAGGACATACCATGCTGGGAAATCAGCGTACGTGTAAACGCACCGTGGCGGCATGGTGTTGCGGGATTTTTGTGGCATTCGTGCTGCCACGGTTGATACTAATATCACCGTAACGCCGGACTTGTGAATGCATATTACAACTTGGCGCAACAGAAGGGGGTATCATGATCACGTGGGCAGTTACTGCCGAGCTCCGGCCGGCAACTATATTGAAAATGAAAGTAAACATGGGCCGTAAGTTTGGCTTTTCTAAACAGAATCAGCTGAGATGATGGCCGGGGAGCCTCTCCGTAAGAGTTGAAGCTCAGATCACCAGAGACTGCACGGGGACAGACACCTTCTGGAGCGGCTTGTTAAAAAAGCTTAATGAGTGTGGCTTTGATCGCAATAAAAAGCAAGTTATGTCCAAGATAAACTGAAGTCCGTGGCAACGCAGAGACCGCCCCCAAGCTCCCTTTTCACCGCCATCGCATAATCTTTTGTAAAAAGATCATGATTGCACCACATTATCCAGCAGGACGGACTGACCACTTATAAACGACCTAATGCTGCCCAGTGTGTTCTGCTTATAATTGAGGATAACCTTTTCCCATTTTATCTTGGAGCTGATCCAGTTAATGTGGAGTCATTTTCTTGCACAGAAAATTTGCATTGAGCTTTTTATATTTATCAGTAATAATTGGGTCAGTTATTCCAAGCACCAAAAATAAAGGATTATTGTTTAAATTGATAGAAGTTGTTAATCGTGACAAATCATTAGTGGCAAAGTTGCTTTCCTTTAGTAAATGATTTTACGTTTTTCAAAGCATCTTTCCGTTCATCATCAGTAATGTTGCAGTTAAGTTTCCTTTCCCACAATTCCTTCAAGGTTTCCCTAAATTGTGACATTTTGATGTATTGTAAAATGTGTGGGAAAAGTCCTTGTCTGAAACACTGAATTTTCTAATTGGTTGATTAAGTAAGGTCAAGGTTAAGTTTTCCAAAGAGATTTTGTGTTTTGGATATTCCTTTGTTAGTCCAACTTTTCCTGCCATTATTCTAGGTAAAAATAAAAAAAATCACCATTATCTCAAATTTGTTAAATGATGTTATCTTGTACTAATGGCACATATGTTTACTGAATTCTTCCGCTTCATGGTGATGTGATTTACTATAACATTAACATAATGGATTTAAATTGTATTGGTTTCTTTGTCTACATCTACCACATCTCATCTTTATAGTCCAATCTTTGAAGTCTTCAATTTCAAATAAATAAAAATGTGGTCTCATAGAAAACAAAGTTTTGGCTGGATTTAGCTGGAGTTTGACATATATTTGTATTTTAGCTGCAAACTGGGACAAGACTCTCTCCAATTCAGACAACCAGAGTGAAGTTAATGACTCAACCTTCCATCCTGCTGGGCCACCAGAGTCACCAATCAATGCTAATCCTGCAGGATCAAATGGTAAACATTGATCTTTGAAAGTAATAAATGCTTGTGTATGTATTTGGCTTATGTTAGATAATTTCTCATTTGCTGTTTTCAGACATCTTCCAGTGTGATGCACAGAATCCTGCGCAGACATCAGAACGGTGTTCTGTTCCAGTAGGACCTGGTGGTGTGCTTCTCATTTTGTAAAGGCTCTTTAAATTTAATTGAATTTTGCAGTCAGTCACTTGCAGATTCTGAATGCCATGAATGTTAAAGGTTGAGAGATATAAGCAACTGACTCAGACTTATTTAATTGACTTCCCACCAGACATTTCCCAGTCAAGAGCAGAGGGTCCTGTGATATTCTTCTGGTGTTTTTTCCACACACAAACATATTTTAACCTGATATTTGTGGCTTTGCAAAATAAATTGAATGCTAAAATTTCTCAAATGCTGTGTGTGGTTGTATTTTGTCAATGTACAGTAAAAATTGATGTACAATTGCATTAATGTTTTTCAACATGGTGTTGGGGTAAACTGTAGCTACCATACAAAACTGGGAATAGTATGCAAGTATGTTGGACTGTTCGTGGCCCCTCTATAAATATTGTGGCCCCTTGATGGCCCCACCCTCAGAAAAATCCTAGATCCGCCACTGCCTCTGAGCCTTGTTTTCTCTGTGGTCTGTTCACCCGACAACCAAACTAATAAAGCTTCACACCTGCTGTAAAAGTCTGCTTAGCCCCTGTGACTGAAATACAATGAGCGTATGGCAAGCCAAATGAGCATTTATTCTGATATCAGGATATCAGCCAGAATTGTCATGAACATGTAAGCCATTTCTGTCCACTAGTTAACTAGTTAGCCATGTTTGTGTCAACTAGTTAAATAGTGACAGCCTAAATGTCAACTAGTTAACTAGTAAGGCCTAAATTCTCTCTAGTTAACTAGTTAAAATGTTTCATATCTTACTAGTTAACTAGTATTGCTCAGTGTGTTCACTAGTTAACTAGTGGACAGATCAATGTCCACTAGTTAACTAGTTAAAACACATTTAGTTTTTACTAGTCAACTAGTAAGGTACAAAAACTCGTACTAGCTGACTACTGAATGTAAAAATCCCACTTGTTAACTTTGCCCAATTTGGCCAGCCGCTTGAGCATTAATTCTGATATCTTGTCAACAGGTCAACTAGTTAACTAGTGAGGGTAAAACTGTACACGCTAGTTAACTAGTGAACACATTTTGACCTTCACTAGTTAACTAGTTGACACAAAAATGGCTCATTAGTTAACTAGTAAAGGCCAAAATGCATACCAGTCAGCTAGTTGAAGGTATTTGTGTCTCACTAGTTAACTAGTCAGGGTCAAAATGAGCCCACCAGTTAACTAGTGGGAGACGGAAATGTTCACTAGTTAACTAGTGAACACATTTTGGCTTCACTAGTTAACTAGGTGACACAAAATCGCTCACTAGTTAACTAGTAAAGGCCAAAATGCATACCAGTCAGCTAGTTGAAGGTTTTTGTGTCTCACTAGTTAACTAGTGATGGCCAAAATGTGCACACCAGTTAACTAGTGACAGAAGAAATGCCCACTAGTTGACTAGTGAACACATTTTGGCTTCCTAGTTAACTAGGTGACACAAAAATGGCTCACTAGTTAACTAGTAAGGGCTAAAATGCATACCAGTCAGCTAGTTGAAGGTTTTTGTGTCTCACTAGTTAACTAGTGACAGTTCAAAGTGTCCACATGTTCACTAGTGAAGGCAAAACTCCTAACTAGTTAAGTAGTTGGAGTAGGGCAGTGCCACTAGTTAACTAGTGAACCATTAATGACTCACTAGCTAGCTAGTTGATTGTAGCAGGCTCACTAGTTACCTAGTTGATGCATCCATTGTCCAAACTAGTTAACTAGTGAGGACATAAATGTATACTAGTAAACTAGTTCAAGCCTACATTCACACTAGCTAGCTAGTTGCACAGAATTCTAATTAAGAGGCAGAGAATTTCTCAAATTGAGGCTTTCTATTGGCTCACTATGTTAAAATAAAATATGACAACCAATCACAGTGCGGAATTTTGCAAAATCCCACCCCAAACATTTGCATGCGGCACACAAGTTAACATGCTGGCCAGAGGAACCTCAGCTAGTAAACTAGTAGTGGCTTCAGTGTGACACTTACATGTAAACTTGTGAAGGCGGAACTGCTCACTAGTTAACTAGAGAGGGTACAAATGTCCACTAGTTAACTAGTGAGGTGCAAAATAAGTGTCACTAGTTCACTAGTGGGCCCCAAAACGCCCACAAGTTAACTAGTAAGGTGTGGATATGCTCACTAGTTAACTAGTGAGGTGCAGATTTGCTCACTAGTTAACTAGTGCACCCTTAAGCGCCCACTAGTTAACTAGTAAGGTGCAAAAAAGCATCACTAGTTAACTAGTAAGGTGCAGATATGCTCACTAGTTAACTAGTGGGCCCCAAAACGCCAACTAGTTAACTAGTAGGGTGCGGATTTGCTCACTAGTTAACTAGTGAGGCGCAGATATGCTCACTAGTTAACTAGTGACGTGCGGATTTGCTTACTAGTTAACTAGTGAGGCGCAGATATGCTCACTAGTTAACTAGTGAGGTGCGGATTTGCTCACTAGTTAACTAGTGAGGTGCGGATTTGCTCACTAGTTAACTAGTGAGGTGCAGATTTGCTCACTAGTTAACTAGTGAGGTGCGGATTTGCTCACTAGTTAACTAGTGAGGTGCGGATTTGCTCACTAGTTAACTAGTGAGGTGCAGATATGCTCACTAGTTAACTAGTGAGCATATCTGCACCTCACTAGTACCTCACTAGTTAACTAGTGAGCATATCTGCACCTCACTAGTTAACTAGTGAGGTGCGGATTTGCTCACTAGTTAACTAGTTACATCTAAAAACACATACAAGCTGACCATTTTTGTCCACTAGTTAACTAGTGGAACAATTGAAATTTCACCAGTTTACATGTGTGGCAGTGCAGCAGCTCACTAGTTAACTAGTGCCTGAAACACAAATTATGCATATTCTAATGAGAAGGCGGGCAAAAGACTCCTGTTGGGTATAAGAATCCCACCCAGTCTAAAACGTATGTGCTGTGGCCTCACAATCACATACTGATGGGTGTCCCTGAGCGCCAAGGCTTGCACTCATTAGTCATGGTTTGACACCTACTGGTTGGTCGTTGCGGCGGGTTCGAATCCCGCAGATGGCATTCCGCAATTGCTGTAACATTATTTATTTTCTCTTTGTGTTGTAATGTTCAAAGTTTTATTGTTTTACTGCTTTTATTCCCCCCTCCCAAATCAAGTAAAGCACCTCGTTTGGTGTCGTGTAAGGGAGATCAGTTGGCGAGTTCAAGTCCCATTGAGGAGAATTGGAATTTAGTGTGCCAGTAATTTTATTGTAGTTCATTTTTGTTTGGTATTGAAAGTTTGGTATTGAAAAAGGCTATATTAAAAATAATTATTGATATATATATATATATATATATATATATATATATATATATATATATATATATATATATATATATATATATATCCATCCATCCATCCATCCATCTTCCCAAGAAATAGATCAAATGACACTGAGGGAAAAAACTGTGGTTATTTTGGAGAGAGTGCTGGCTGCAAAACCACAAAGGCGGAGCTGCACCCCGCCCATTCACGCAAACTCAGCCTAGCCCACTGACTTCCGTTTTTGTTTTCAACTTTATCGCAAACTGACCTGACCCACATGAATTACGGCTGTTACTAGTTTACAGTCGTTAATGCTATGTTCTATACTCCAATTAAACAAGATAAATATAACTTGCTACATGACAAAGACTGAATATATCTCGAAATGAAAAGGTTTCTTTTAGCGAATATCTGCCTACAGCTGGTCTAATAAAAGTGGTGTACAACAGCACTTCAGTTTATTGAATGGCCTCTGGTAGTCTAGTGGTAAAATCGTCAGTGTTGGTTTTTGCTTTCCCCTCAGCTGATGCTGGTTCGATTCTCGGTGGGGTCATCAGCAGTCTATTTAGCCACATTCAATTTGTTTATATTTTAGTTGTAATGTTTCTTTTCAGCAAAATATTTATGTCGCTAAAAGTTCTTTGAATTTGGTCGTTCCTAAACAGCATTTAGTTGAAACTTTGCTCACAAATGGACTCACACTGGCTAAATAAACGAATAAATAAATAAATAAACACATTATATGTTAAACTGTATACCAGTAAATTGTTGTAAACATAGTACTGGCAAGTGTAGCTAGAAATGAAGAAAAGAGGTTGTAAACTACCTAAAACTTACACTACTGGGAGGCGAAACAGCATGTCAACCTGACTCCATAACCACTACACCACCACATCTGTTATAAATCAAGTGGCGTTACATGTAATTGTGCTGCCCAGTGTGTCTCTGAGATGGGATGTATGGTTTATTGGCGGTGTCTCAGTAGAAGTCATTTCAGAAATAATTTGTCAGAAAATTCACAGAATATCCAGATTTGAGAACCAAGACCAGACCCGCTTCGGGGGAGGAGACCAAATTGAAGCTGAGATGGGAGGAAAATGCATGAATGAGGCTAAAAATGGCTTTGGCGTGTTTCTTATGAGGAAATGACAATATAACATGATTAAAAGTTCCAAAAGTTAGATTTTTAATTATATGGAACCTTTACAAAAACTGTTCAATTAACTTCTCAACTCCGTCCTCAATCTCGCATTTTTTAGCTACAACACCCTCTTTGGTTCCAGAATGCTATCAAGTCTGACAACTGCAAGGAATTAGACTGACTCTAATGGAATGGGCGGGGCTGATTCTGGAATGGGCGGGGCTGACTCTGGTGCAGCTCCACCTTCTGGTGCAGCTCCGCCTTTGTGGTTCTGCAGCAAGCACCACTTGTTATTTTGAGCTAGTACCAGAAGACAGTGTAACCTTTTTTAGTTCTCTCCAGTCAAAACAAAACTTTAGACTTTTTTCTTTTTTAAATTTAACAGGGAACAGCAATCAATTGAACAGGGAACTGCAACCAGTAGTCACACAACAAAATAAAATCACACAAACAAAATAAAGTTACTCTCCTTTTTTCTTGGTGTCTGAAAAGGGCAGGGAAAACCATCAGACTCCAGTCACCCATCGAATGGACTCTTCATCCTCCTGCCCTCTGGGAAGCGCTACAGGAGCCTATGGACTAAGACTACCAGGTCCCGAAACAGTTTCTTCCCCACAGCTGTCAGACTCCTAAACTCTGCCTGCTGACATAACACCCCAAACCAGCAGCACCCTACATAAACTCTGTAGAAACAAGAAAGCCCTGCAAATCGATGCAGAGCGTCGCGGGATATGCCTGACTGGTCATATATATTACCTCTCATGACACTGACCTCTGACCCTATGAACTTGTGTATGTGATGAGTTTATTTACCTTTGATAGGGAGTTATGACCTCTGATTTTGTCAAAATCCTTCAACCCGTTCAGGAGATATTGCACACAAAAGCCAAATTTTCATATATACGGCCTCACACAACCTTGACCTTTGACCCTATGAGGTTTTGTACCTCATGAGTTTATTTACCTTAGATAGGGAGTTCTCACCTGCGATTTGGTCAAAGTATTTCAACCTGTTCAGAAGATATTGCACACAAAAACCAATTTTTCATATATACGGCCTCACACGACCTTTACCTTTGACCCTATGAGGTTGTGACCTGATCAGTTTATCTACCTTTGATAGGGAGCTATCACCTCTGATTTGGTCAAAATCATTCAACCCGTTCAGGCAATTTTTGATATATATATGACCTCACACAACCTTGACCTTTGACCCTATGACATTGTGTTCCTAATCAGTTCATGTACCCTTCATAGTAATAAAATACACAGGCGAGGGTCCGACTCACTGGAGGACGCCATGTTGGATTCTAAGTTTATTTAGCTGTATTTATGGTTTTGCTGGTGGTTTTTGACTCCTTTGAAAACTGTGCAACAACACTCTTCTTCTTCCTTTTCTCGTGTGTTATTTGGCGGATGGCACTCAACATAAAAAGATGCATTTCTCAAACAATTAATGTATTGGAGCGTGAACCTGAGTCATTAATCTCATATCCTAATTTGAGAGTTACAGCTAGAGTCCAGAGGGTTTTGTTGGCTTTATAAGCATTAGTTAGTAAGGTCCTCACTTGAACAAAAAATACAGCTTGTTTGCAGTGACTTTGGTATTTACTACCCCCTATTGCCAGAAATCTACACACTTTCCCTTTAAGCGCGTTGTCTCTTTAAGACTGGTCCTGGGTGACATTGGAGTTTACAGCGAGGCCGTAGAAATTCTCTGTCTGGATATTTATTGTGGAGATTAATGGACTAAAATGGGTTGCTGCACCGTGACTGTCTTCTCCTTTTTTTGGAGAGTAAAAACTATATTTTGGTTTTTAAATGCTGCCGCTGCACCGTGTTAAGAAATCATATTACTGGTTGGTTCGAAATGGGTTGAAATGTTCACATTTCTTCTTTGCTTTACATGCTGATCACTAAAGCGTGCTTTAATTAATATTGCGTTTTCGTAAAACGTAAGAGCAAACAAGGGGGATTTTAATTGACAAAAATAATAAAATCAGCACATTTCCAAGCCAACTGCGGTTAACATTGGCACGTCGGCTTGAAAAATATCTCCTTTTTGCCGTAAATAACACACATTTCATAGCTGTTGTGGGTTATGTATGTGTTCATCAGTGCTTGAGAACTGTAACTTTGGGGAGCGGGTCGTAATTGTGGGCTTTTAATGCGGTGCTGTCTGTGGCGAGGTGTTGGTAGGGTCTGATCGGAGCTGCAGCCAGAGCGTTTCTCCCGACCAGCGGCTGCTGGGAGCTGGTCCACGGTGAAGCAGCCCACGCAGCCGAACGAGGGCTTCCCGGCTAAGAGCTGACCGCAGCGGCCCCGACGACCGCGGGCCAGCGACCCGAGAAATAACATGGGGAGTCCTGCTGCTGCCTGCTGTTGTTTGTTTTCCGTAGTAAATACCTGAATATGCAGAGACTCAACAGGTCATTCAGTTGTGTGGTATCATTCAGATGATCAAATGAAATGTTGCAACATTAATATCAGTTTACCTGATCTTGATCAATAATCACATTGATGAATTGGTGCATGAATAACTACAAACCCTGCTTCCTGCAGCAGCTTTTTCTGCTCTAGATTTATGATCTGCTATTTGTATTCAACGAAAAAGACGGAAATGGCATTAATTATTTAGATTTATTTGTGGATTTTTTTGTCGATGTTAACCCTGTTGTGTCTCAGTTCATGAAGCTGTTTTCAATGTTTCCCGCGATGCGAGCAGCTGATTGTGCAGCAGATGGCCGCGGACATGATCAATTTCGAAGTGCTAGTTCTGGATCAAGAGAAAGCCTGCTGTGCTGTGCCGATGATTTTATTTTGCGAGGATGGATTGAGGAAGGGGGACACACATGCTTAAATATCGACTGTCGGCAATAATCAGATTCATACTCATAAAATACTTGTTTACATGTTTTGTGTGTGTGTGTGTGTGTGTGTGTGTGTGTGTGTGTGTGTGTGTGTGTGTGTGACTCTGCCCACTAATCCGTTACGTATTTTGTTTCTTGTTGACATAAATACAAAAATTATGCAAAAGAAAAGAAGTGAAATTATGTACAAAACTAAACTGTATGACCCAGTATCGAACCCGCGACCTTCACCATTGCAGGCGAACGCGTTAGTCACTAGACCACCAACACAAGGTGGTACATCTTGCAAATTCATACCTTTAAAACACTATGAGTGCTGGCAGGCTTCACAGCAATGTATGTAAAATAGAGCCTTTTTTATTATTATAAACTTGTCGCTTCCGTACAAATGTGAAACAATATATCTGACGGAGATTTCTGCGGAGTTTCTGCACTTTCCTGTCAACAGAAACAGACATGCTGTCTGCCGCTGCCTTCCGCCTCCAGGCTTTTTCAGACTAATAACTGAAAACTAAAGACTGCACACGTTAACTGAACAAAGATTACAGCAATACACCACAACTTTCTCGCTACAAATATCGTCAAAACATATTTATGTGCTCAAACGATCTTAGTTTATCAAATTTTCTCTTAGAACAGCCTGAACAGAGTCCGCCATACTTTCTCTGTTTCTCAGTCCTACATGGACCAATCACATTGCTGTTCTGCATTTCTTCATTTGCATGTAAAGGCCGGATTTGCTCACTAGCTAACTAGTGAGCAGTACAGCGGTCGAACTAGTTAACATGTTACACAGAATGCCAGCCAAGTGTGTATTTATTCAAATTCCACAAATTTACTAGTATTAGGGGCATTTTCTGCAGCTAGTTAACTAGTGACAGTGTTTTGTGTTCACTACTTAACATGTAAGGCTCAGTTTGCCCTCTATAAGCTAGTGAGAAAAAATTATAATGCAGATATGCTCACTAGTTAACTAGTGAGTGCTTCCTGTCCCATTACAAGTGAACTAGAAAGGCCAAATATGTCAACTAGTTAACTAGTGAAGGTAAATTTGTCACTAGTTAACTAGTAAGAACACATTTTTACATAACAAGTAAACTAGATTGCTCCAAAAACAGCAACTAGTGTGCGTCTTGTGCGCACTAGTTAACTAGTGAGCATATCTGCACCTCACTAGTTAACTAGTGAGCATATCTGCACCTCACTAGTTAACTAGTGAGCAAATCCGCACCTCACTAGTTAACTAGTGAGCAAATCCGCACCTCACTAGTTAACTAGTGAGCAAATCCGCACCTCACTAGTTAACTAGTGAGCAAATCCGCACTTCACTAGTTAACTAGTGAGCAAATCCGCGCCTCACTAGTTAGCTAGTAAGCAAATCCGCACTTCACTAGTTAACTAGTGAGCATATCTGTGCCTCACTAGTTAACTAGTGAGCAAATCCGCACCCTACTAGTTAACTAGTTGGCGTTTTGGGGCCCACTAGTTAACTAGTGAGCATATCTGCACTTTACAAGTTAACTAGTGATGCTTTTTTGCACCTTACTAGTTAACTAGTGGGTGCTTTAGGGCACACTAGTTAACTAGTGAGCACATCTGCACCTCACTAGTTAACTAGTGAGCAAATCCGCACATCACTAGTTAACTAGTGAGCATATCTGTGCCTCACTAGTTAACTAGTGAGCAAATCCGCACCCTACTAGTTAACTTGTTGACATTTTGGGGCCCACTAGTTAACTAGTGAGCATATCTGCACTTTACAAGTTAACTAGTGATGCTTTTTTGCACCTTACTAGTTAACTAGTGGGCGCTTTAGGGCGCACTAGTTAACTAGTGAGCAAATCTGCACCTCACTAGTTAACTAGTGAGCATATCTGCACCTTACTAGTTAACTTGTGGGCGATTTGGGGCCCACTAGTGAACTAGTGACACTTATTTTGAACCTCACTAGTTAACTAGTGGACATTTGTACCCTCTCTAGTTAACTAGTGAGCAGTTCTGCCTTCACAAGTTTACATGTAAGTGTCACACTGAAGCCACTACTAGTTCACTAGCTGAGGTTCCTCTGGCCAGCATGTTAACTTGTGTGCCGCATGCAAATGTTTGGGGTGGGATTTTACGAAATTCCGCACTGTGATTGGTTGTCATATTTTATTTTGACACAGGGAGCCAATAGAGAGTCTTAATTTGAGAAATTCTCCGCCTCCTGATTAGAATTCTGCGCAACTAGCTAGCTAGTGTGAATGTAGACTTGAACTAGTTTACTAGTATACATTTATGTCCTCACTAGTTAACTAGTTTGGACAATGGATGCATCAACTAGGTAACTAGTGAGCCTGCTGCCATCAACTAGCTAGCTAGTGAGCCATTAATGGTTCACTAGTTAACTAGTGGCACTGACCTACTCCAACTAGTTAACTAGTTAGGAGTTAAGCCTTCACTAGTTAACTAGTGGGCACATTTTGGCCATCAATAGTTAACTGGTGAGACACAAAAAACCTACAACTAGCTGACTGGTATGCACTTTGGCCTTTACTAGTTAACTAGTGAGCCATTTATGTGACAACTAGTTAACTAGTGAAGCCAAAATGTGTTCACTAGTTAACTAGTGCACATTTATGTCTACCACAAGTTAACTAGTGTGCACATTTTGGCCATCACTAGTTAACTAGTGAGACACAAAAACCTTCAACTAGCTGACTGGTATGCATTTTGGTCTTTACTAGTTAACTAGTGAGCCATTTATGTGTCAACTAGTTAACTAGTGAAGCCAAAATATGTTCACTAGTTAACTAGTGCGCATTTATGTCTACCACAAGTTAACTAGTGTGCACATTTTGACCCTCACTAGTTAACTAGTGAGACAAATACCTTCAAGTAGCTGACTGCTATGCATTTCTGCTTTTACTAGTTAACTAGTGAGCAGTTTTTGTGTCAACTAGTTAACTACAGAAGCCTAAATGTGTTCACTAGTTAACTAGTGCGCATTTCTGCTGTCACTAGTTAACTAGTGGGCACATTTTCACCCTCGATATTTAACTAGTTGACACAAACATGTCTAACTAGTTAACTAGTGGACAGAAATGGCTTACATGTTCATGACAATTCTGGCTGATATCCTGATATCAGAATAAATGCTCATTTGGCTTGCCATATGAGCGTCTTTCACTTATAAAGAACAGTATTAACATTCAAACAAGTAAAACGACCTAGAATCTCATTTAGGGATTGATATTTAGACAAATTAATCTGTGAAATCACCTGTTCTGTGAAGATGTAAAGGAGAAAAGTAGAAGAAATTAAACTACTTTTCTTGAGTAAAGCCTCTATATGAAGCAACTGATTAATCCAATAATAGGAAATCTTAATTTAAATGTGTTTAATAAAAGAACATTCTCTTGTGTTCCTTTTCACTGAGAGCTCACACAGTTTGACAAATGTGGTAGAATGGCTTGCAGTGCTCATCAAAAAAGTAATTACCAAAGAAAAAAAGGCTCTGGTGTCTGTGTCAAACCTCTGACTCAGGACCTCTAACTGTCATTTCAGACTGGCAAAAGCCATTTGAGCCCTAATAGTACGGCATATAGCGCTATAGCTCAGATTGCCTGGATGAGCTGGTGGACAGTTGCCAAACTGTTTAACACATGAACTTTAAAGTGCAATTAAAAAATATATATGCAAAAAATAAAATACATAAAAAAATCACAATCAAGGAAATACTTTTACCTTAAGTTATTTTACACTAATAACAATCTTCCTGATTTTTTAAAACGTTGCATAATAATTTTTTTTTGTTCTGCTCAATGCCCTCAGCTATTTCCTGTTCCCTTGGAGGAAAAGAAATCAAATCAATATTTAATTGCGGATCTCTTTTGTACAAGACGTTTCAGGTTCATCTCAAGTACACGACAAGGACTCTTGCCTGGACATCAGCTCTCGTGTTTTTGAAGAGAGAATCTAAAATATTCAGTAGGTCTGTCATTGTGTCACGTCCCTACTTACCAGGTTCCTCCTATGTGAGGAGGACAGAGGACTCATAAAACTTTTTCTAAAAGCACGAGAAAGTACAAGAGGATTTTAGATCTTCTAAATGTACATGTTCAATAAAAAAAATACATTTGCAAAAAGCTTTCCAACTTTATTTTTTTCAAGGCTGCAAAAGAAATTTCCAGAGGCATTTGAGAGGCTATTCAAGTTGACTTGTCTTCTCGGTCAAGACAAGTCCTGTTGTAAATGTAAGGGCGCATATGTGCTTTATTTTAATGGTGGCATCCTTTAGTTCAGTTCAGTTCATTTTTATTTCATACTTTTCACACATGTACCATTACAAAATAAAATTCCATTATTTGTTTGAAAAGGAGTAGGCAGAAGTATTTACTTATTTGTCCCTACCCCCAAGTTATACCTCTTATTCATTTAAATTTCTTTCAGTCTTAAATTAAACAAACAACATGTGAAAAAATGTACTGTATATAAAAAAATAAACAAAACAACATATGGAATACAGATAATGTGTAAATTTGCAGATTCACCAGTTATTAGAAAAAAGAAAATCCAAACAAACCAAAAAAACATAGAAAAAGAAGCACAACTATAACCAGCCACATTTACCGTTCTGGGTTAACCCTGTTTTCTTCATTCTTATACTTATTTAAAATTAGGTTTTTATATTTGACTTTAAATTGGTTTATGTTTTACTTTCTTTTATCTCTTCTGTTAGACTGTTCCATAATTTAACTCCTGCAATTGTGATTGACAGTTTTTAAAGTTGTTCTAGCACTTTGTATTTTTAAATTCCATTTCCCTCTTAAGTTATACCCACCTTCTCTTTCTTTGAACAATAAACAGATTTCTTTTGGAAACAATTTATTTATTACTTTATATATTATTCGCGCAGTTTTGAGCTTCACCAAGTCTTGGAATTTAATAGCTTGCATTTCAACAACGAGTGCATTTGTATGGTCCCTGTACCCCACAGAATTTATTATTCTAATGGCCTTTTTCTGTATCATCGTCTGTATGTTACTTTTGTATGCGTTTCCCCAAACCTCTACACAGTAACTCATATATGGCAGTAGTAAAGCACAGTATAATAGGGCTTTCAGATGATCCAACACATTCTTTGCTTTCCCAAGGGTGGCAACGACCCATGCCAATTTTCCCAAGCATAAGTAATGTGTGGCTTCTAACAGAGCTTATGGTCAATGATCACGCCAAGAAATTTAATTTCATTTACTCTTTCTAAATATACATTATCTACACAAATTTCTATTTTGATGTTTTTCATTTGGTTACCAAATAACATAAATCTAGTATTATCTAGATTCAATGATAATTTATTTATATCAAACCACTTTTTTAATATAGTTAATTCCTGTGTGATCAACTCCAAGACATGTGGCAATTCCACCCCTGAACACAGTTTATTTGTGTCATCTGCAAATATTACAAACTTTAAAATTGTTGATACTCTGCAGATATCATTTAAGTACATAATAAACAATTTTGGTCCCAGTACTAAGCCTTGAGGTACTCCACAAGCTATATCCATCAAATCAGATTTGTATTCATTTTGTTTCCTATTCCCCACATAGCTTTTTAACCAGTCCCCAACGATTCCCCTAAACCCGTACCTTTCCATTTTTTTAAAAGAATTTCATGATTAACAGTATCAAACGCCTTTTTAGATCTAAAAAAATTCTGAGTGCATACCTCTTATTATCCATACAGTCCGTTATCTTTTCCATTAAATCTATCAATGCCAAAACTGTTGATCTGTTGCTTCTGAACCCAAATTGGCTATCTGTCAGTAATTCATATTTTTCCACAAAACTGTCAAATCTTTTTATGAACAGTTTTTTCAGTATCTTAGAGAACTGGGAGAGTATCGACACTGGTCTATAGTTTGTAAAATGATGCCTTTCACTGGTTTTGTAAATGGGAATAACTTTAGAAACTTTCATATCTTGTGGAAAAAACCCTTTTTGAAATGACGAATTGAATATATATGTTTATGATTTTACAATACCATCAATAACTGTTTTTACTGTTACCATATCAATGTCATTCCAGTCTGTGTTGGTTTTGTTCTTAACTCCTCTAACTATGTCATAGATCTCTTTCTCATCCTGTCATGTTGTGAGGGTGGAGATGGTGGACCAAGTGTGGTGGAGGGTTCCAGGAGGCAGAAGAGCAGGCACGGATTAAATAAAAATGGATTTAATAGCAGGATACGGCAGGAACAACACAACAAACAACAACAATGAACTGACAAAGGACAGGTGCAAAACAGGTGGTATAAATACAGAGGGCTAATTAGGGAAACATGGGCAGGTAAACGAGGGACAGGTGAGAACAATAAGGGCAATCATGGCAGGAGAGGAACACAGTCAGGCGGGCAGGGGCAGATCGTGACACATCCACTGCTCGCAAAAACATTGAACTTCTATTCCTTTCAATATTTTCACCAATGCCCTTTCTATTCCATCAATCTTTATTTCTTCTGCCAGTTTTGGCCCTATGTTTACAAATAATTCATTAAAACCATTTACTATCTCCTTCCTATTACTAATGCTTCTTGTCCCTTCCATAAAGTACCCAGGATAATCATTATTCCTCGATTCATTTTTGATTATGCTGTTTAATGCCTTCCATATATCTCTTGTGCTATCTTTATTATGTTGTAACCTTTTAATGAAACACTCTCGTTAACATGATCTCATTTTATTTGTAAATTTATTTTTGTAATTTTTATACTTCCTTTCAGTTTCTGTTGTTCTCTTTTTTATGAATTCTCGATATAGGGTATTCTTTTTTTTGCTGGCATGTTGTAGTCCTTTAGTCATCCATGGTCTTCCTGCATAGTTGTGTTTCCTGTTGATTTCAATTACTGGGCAGTTTGCGTTAAATGTTCTTAAAAATACTTCATACGCTTCAGAGACCTGTCATCTACAGAAATACTCAGATGACTCTGCAGTTGTCGGGTGTATCAGAGATGGACAGAAAGTGGAGTACAGAAAGCTGGTGGAGCGCTTTGTGGCATGGTGTGGAAACAATCATCTGACCTTGAACGTGAACAAAACAAAGGAGATGACTTTAGACTTCAGAAGAAACAGGGTGGAGTCAAACACTGTTTCCATCATGGGAGAAGAAGTGGAGGTGGTTGAGGAATACAAACACCTTGGAGTTCACCTGGACAACAGACTGGACTGGAGAAAGAACAGCGAAGCCGTTTACAAGAAGGGACACAGCAGACTGCACTTCTTGAGGACGCTTAGGTCCTTCAGTGTCTGTAGCAAGATGCTGCACATCTTCTACAAGTCTGTTGTTGAGAGTGTAATCTCTTCAGCCATCATCTGTTGGGGTAGTAGCATCAGAAGCAGGGACCTGAAAAGGCTCAACAGCCTAATAAAAAAGGCTGGTTCTGTTCTGGGGATGACTGTGGAACCACTGGAGGAGATAATGCAAAGAAGGATTCTCCACAGAATCAAGAAAATGATGGACAACCCTGAGCATTCTCTTCACAAGACTGTCCGACAACGGAAGAGTGTCTTCAGCATGGACGTCACTTGGATTGAGATATAGGGGGGGCTTAGCCCCAGGAGCTTGACCTCGAACGTTTTTTGTCACACCCTTCAAAAACTTTGTCAATTAATTCATTATCTGAAGAAAATCTAACAAAACCTATTATTTTATCACTTTCCTTTCCTTTCCTACTTTTGTGCATTTTCTCTCTTCTTTTTATAAAAAATAACACTTAATAAGTTAATTAGTGGGGTCTATGTTGAAGAAAGATTTTATGTAAGTCCATTAAAAATTTGATATGTTATATTTCCAAATAAAGCTATTCATTTCAGTCTACTGCACTTAACAGGGGGAAATGTTGTAGTCATTTATTTAATTTGTTTAATTACAACTTGTTTAATTATAAATGTTACTGAAATGTGACAATAAAGAACAAATGAATAATTGTCAAACTTTTATTCTGCCAAATGAGTGTGCAGTTGACAGTTTTAATATATGAATAACACTGCTATGATATGGAATAAAGGAGTATAAAATTAACTATTACAAGACAAAATAACAGTATATATGAAAATATCCAGCAAGTAGTAGAACTTATAATACAGAAAGTCAACTATACAGATACAACTTGACATAAGGTTGCAGGTCACATGATAATTATAGTTATTTTTTTTTCTCAAGGTCTCTTACCTGTTCACTCCTAAATAGAAAACTGTTCAATTTTGCTTGGGAACTTTGTGCTCAGGTAAATGCTCATAACGATGCGCTCGCCCCTGTTTTTGCTGTAGATCACTGACCTTGACCATGCAGATCTCCTCAGCATCAACCACCTGGTCTCTCTCCTGTTCCTCACTCACTCTCTTAAAAAAATCTTCGTATATCCATCTAGCCAACACATTGAAAAACATTTTCAATTTCTAATGCCAAAAAAATGCTACTAAGCCATTTAGTTTTCACTCACAATAACTGAAACAGCCATTGGTGGATAGATGGTACAGAATATGGACAACTGTTAGCCTAATATAGCCTATGTTTGGTTGCTCATGATGATGGCATTTTCCATAACGTCACATTAAGCTGCCAAAATTTATGTTAAAGTTAGATGAGTACAATATCTCCTTTCTTTCCCATAGGTAAACATAGGAAATATTAAGCAACTGACAACCCACATGGAAAGAATTCATATAAACATATGGGTTTTAATATATGTTTTGATGCAGCTTTTGAATATATGTGACATATATAAAACTGGCTGTTTACTATATTATAGATACATATATGTACCTATAATATAATATATATATTATAGAAAAAATATATAATATAGAAAAATGGTCAATAATATACACATTCGGCCATATTCTGATTCAGGTTTTTAGTGTGGAGTGATTTTTGTGCCACCAACTGGAGCGTGCAGTGATCAATCTGCAAGAGCACAACCTGCTCTGCAGTCATATGCAGCCCTCTCTCTGCATGCTCAACTCCATCTCTGCCTGCACAAATCTCCCTGTTGTTGCTCAATTTGCAATTTACAAAGCAATGTAGCCTCTCCGTCAGCCAATCAGACAGCTCTCCATTATGCAATCAAAGCATGTCCAGGAAATACTGCCAGGAAAATTGCACTTTTTTCAGATAAAGAGGACTTTATATAATTATATTTAATTAGGTTGATTAACCCTCCTCTTTTTCTGGGACATTTCCACTGTTCACTTCCTTTTACACATCAAGGGCTCATTTATGTCTAACCAAACAGAGAAGAAACACTTTATATGTTGAAATTAAAAGTCCTCTTTAACTGAAAATAGTGCAATTTAACAGTTTTAGGAATGGGCAATGTGTCTTTTCTGGAAGTCAAATATGGTCACTCTAATCATGACACATGAATTACAACAAAGTATTTTGCAGGCAGTGAATGGTGACTGGTAGCTAACCAGCAGCAGAAAGCAGTTCAATAAGCTGTTAAATGGGTGTTTTTCTGTAAAGCAGTATTTCCTGGACATGCTTTGATTGCATAATGGAGAGCTGTCTGATTGGCTGACGGAGAGGCTACTTGTTGAGGAGAGCAGGGAGAGATTTGCATCGCAGAGACAGAGTTGAGCCCACAGAGAGGGCTGCAGCTCCTGCACACAAGCGCAGAGCAGGTTCTGTTTGTGCAGACTCATTACTGTACGCTCAAGTTGGTGGCACTAAGTCACTCAATGAACTGGCTGGCTCGTTAATCACGTCACTTCAGGGGAGTTTTCCGACCATTTAACTATGGCGCGGCATTTCATTATGGTTTACGGCATGTAAACATGCTAGCGGAGTTAGCATTAGCATGTCGGTGCGGTAACATTTTCCTCTCTCGTCTGAACTATAACCTTGAAATATTAACGGTGTGCTGCTGTTGCTGTCTTACCCTAATGTGATGTTGAGTGACTTACAAGAGCGCTGAGCAGGGTTTGCTCATCGATATAAAGGTTTTGCTGTATAACCCCTGCCCCTGACTTGTCAACAAAGCTGCTGGGCCTAAGGGGAGGAAGTCCTTTCTTGATACTTCCTGTGTGCGACGATGTAGTTCTATATTCATTAATTATTATTTCTGTTTCAGACTAAAAAACTCATGTACCAACTACACGTGTCGTGATTGTGTTGAGCATGTAGATGTGAACAAATAAAAAAAAGTTAACTGAAAAAATAAAATAAACCAAAATGATAGGGGGGCTTGTGATTATTTTAGGGGGGCTGAAGCCCCCCTAAAACGGACCTAACGACGTCAGCGGTCTTCAGTAAGAGGCTTCTTCAGTTTGGCTGCAACACTGACCGCTACTGGAGATCCTTCCTGCCAACAGCCATTGTAATTAACAATAACTCTTTGATGACTTGATTATTATTATTATTCTAGCTACTACAGCAATCACTTTCCCTCTGGGATTAATAAAGTATTTTTGAATTGAACTGAATTGAATTAACTTCTGTTTGTTCATATACCACTGTAACGTGAGGAAATATGGGTTTTCTGTGCCAAAGGTTATACTTTGCCCGGCTGGGTCAAAGCTGGGCCGCTGAGAACTTTCACCCACAGATTAAGACCTGAACGCCAGCGAGTCTGGGAGAAACCATAACTTCTGAACACCTGCAGTGCCAGAAGATGTGTTCTCATGGAAAAGCTAGTCATAACATAACAAAGTCAAACTTCCTTTCCTTTACTTTAAGTTGTTAAATGATCAGTATTATCACTTTGCTCATTATAAATGTGTTTTAATCAAATGAATGATTATTATGCTTTGGGTAATCATAATAACTAATGAATCAATGCTTAATTAAATAATGTTTTGAGGATGTTTGGTAATGACCTTCACACACTCAAACACTCACTCAAACACTCACACACACACAAACTCTCACAGTAAACTCCAAAACACATTTGCTCTGACGCACACGTTTGCTTTTGAGAAGAGAAAGGCTTTTGGTAAGTTTTCAGTTCATGATTCAGTTCGAGTTTGTCAACGAGAGAGTTTGAACCCGGGGAAGGGAGCCTGCGGCTCCTGTCCCCCCCCCCCCCCCCCCCCCCCACGCTATTCCTGCCAAGCCAGACAGCAATAGCTGAATTGCAACCGCTAACGCAGACTCGTCCAGATTCTTTGATTTTCTGAGTAAATTAAACTTAAGAAAGCGCATCTGCAAACGCTTTATCATCAACGTGTACCAGGGGGCATCTCTGGACCGGATCGTCGGACATCTTCGTCTTCTCTGCCAGCCGAGGTGCCCTGGATGAAACATCGTCCTTTGACGTTCCGGATCTGAATGAGGGTCCTCGTATGGTGAGGCAGAACACAATAGATAGTGTTTGATGAATCTTTTCCAACAAAACCTAAGTTTATTCAAACCATCACTTTTCACTCAGACACCTGTTTCTTCCTGAAGCAAAATCAGACACACACACGCATTCATCTCACCTCATTTTCAATTTTCACCCATTCAACACAAGGTCTATTTAAGCAAGTTTACAATATCAACTGTTAAAGATTGTTCAACAAAGTAGCCAATGTTGATTGTTGTTTCCTATGCTTGTCATTTCAAAATCATTAGTTTAATTTGAAGAATTAAATCTTTTAACTTTCAAACTTGTCTCTTCATTGAACTGAAACACAGACCCACGGATATTATCGACAGTTTATCGATGAAAACAACCTTTGAGTCTTCTTAATTCTATAAAATGTAGTTATTAATTTATTAAAAGTTAATATCTCAAATTAATATGTAGGAGGGTTCATCTTTCATAAAAGAGCCTAAACCATTACTCTACATATTTGGCAGAGCCTACCCAGGTTCACTACTGTTGAAAAGGCTCAACAGCCTAATAAAAAAGGCTTCTTGAGGACGCTTAGGTCCTTCAGTGTCTGTAGCAAGATGCTGCACATCTTCTACAAGTCTGTTGTTGAGAGTGTAATCTCTTCAGCCATTGTCTGTTGGGGTAGTAGCATCAGAAGCAGGGACCTGAAAAGGCTCAACAGCCTAATAAAAAAGGCTGGTTCTGTTCTGGGGGTGACTGTGGAACCACTGGAGGAGATAATGCAAAGAAGGATTCTCCATAGAATCAAGAAAATGATGGACAACCCTGAGCATTCTCTTCACAAGACTGTCCGACAACGGAAGAGTGTCTTCAGTCAGAGGCTTCTACAGTTTCGCTGCAACACTGACCGCTACTGGAGATCCTTCCTGCCAACAGCCATTGTAATATACAATAACTCTTTGATGACTTGATTATTATTATTATTCTAGCTACTACAGCAATCACTTTCCCTCTGGGATTAATAAAGTATTTTTGAATTGAATTGAATTGAATTAACTTCTGTTTGCTCATATACCACATTCCAATCTTGTTTTAAGAGTTCATTCCTAAGAAAGTTTATTGTCCTTTCTGTTCTTATTCTTTTGTACATTTTCTTGTGCCCATCATTGTTCACTTTATGATGGCAATTATAAGACGCAGAGACTGGTAAATGGTCAGTTATATCGTTGATTAACAGCCCACTTTTTATATTTTCTTCTATTATATTTGTAAATATATTATCTATTTAGAAATGTAGTAACCGACTTGGACAGCAGAGAAAAATTTACTGTCAAGTTACTAATTATTTCTGTGGTCTGAATCTGTCATGTTCTGTGTCCCTCCGTTCCCAACCTCCTCCAGGTTCTTCTTCTTCTTCTGGTGTTTCATTGGCGGTTGGCAAAAACGAATGGTGCATTACCGCCACCAACTTGTGTGGAGTGTGGTCTGGAACAGCGCTCATAAAACAAAATCAAACATGGGGGAATATATATATATATATATATATATATATATATATATATATATATATATATATATATACATACACATATACATATATACATATACCTCAAAGTCTCCCAAACATCCTTATCTCTTTCAAAAAGCGAAATAAAATCTGAAAACAGTCACTTTTTGAATTCTGTCTCAATAAATCAACAAGATCTAGTTTCACTTTCATCTGACTAAGATTTTGAATCATTTTCCTTCTTTCTGCCTGATATTTCTGACATTGTAATATAACATGATCTATAGTTTCGTCTTCACCACAATAATCACATTTCCTGGTATTATTCCTATTATGAATAATGTATCGTTTAACCCAGTATGTCCAAACCTTAGTCTAGAAATTATCATCTCCTCTCTCCTACTCCTTCCAGCGTCTCTCATTTCTCCTACCCTTCTTTGAATTTTATACAACCATCTTCCCCTCCTTTCCTCCTCCCATTGTTTTTGCCATTTTTTCTTCATTTCTTGCCTTATTATGCTCTTTATCTCTTTTTCACCTCCTCCAGGTTCTCCTCTTATGTCCGATGATATTCCCTCCTGCTTTGTTCTTTCCCCATTTAGCTTACTGAATACACCTGCCTTGCCTCCAGATCTCAATCACACCTGTCACCTGTCCCCCTGATCACCTCCCTCTGTGTTTAAAAGCCCTGTTTTGTCCTTCAGTGTTAGTCAGTCCATCGTTGTGTCTACGTTGTTCTGTTCCCTCCCGAGGTTTGCCCGAGTCAATGCTCAGTTGTAAGCTTCTGTTTTTGGATCACGCGATCAAGTCTCCTCCTTTAAATAAAGGATCTACTTATTTACATCTGCTCCTGTCTAGTCTTTTCTGCGTTTTGGGGTCCCAACCTCCTGCTCAGCATGACAGAATCTTTGTCTTTGTGTCTCAAGAACACTTCATCATGTGTTATATTTTGTCCATTGTCAAATTCACTAAAGAAAAAACTTTATGTAATTGCATATTCCATGTAATTACATGAAGTCAATAAAAGATTCACTTGTAAGCTAACCTGTTCTAATGTTAATGTTTATTTGACAAGTGCTGAACTATTTAAAAATATTTCATAAGTGGACAGCAGTAGCTCAGGAAGTAGAGCGGGTTGTCCAGTAATTGGAGGTTGTAGGTTCAATCCTTACCCACTTAAACCACTTTGCCTGCCGGTGGTGGTCGGAGGGACCGGTGGTACCAGTGTACACCAGGCCTTGCCTCTGTCATTTCAACCCAGGGCAGCTGTAGCTCATCATCACCAGCATTTGAATGGGTGAATGACTGATTGAGTTATGAAGTGCCATGTTGGGTTGTAGACCCCTAAGAAGGCGCTATACAAATACAGGCCATTCACCAAAAGTTGTGTGTGTGTGTATATATATATATATATATATATATATATATATATATATATATATATATGTGTGTGTGTGTGTGTGTGTGTGTGTGTGTGTGTGTGTGTGTGTGTGTGTGTGTGTGTGTGTGGTGTGTGTGTGTGTGTGTGTGTGTAAGAGTGGGACTCATAATTTAATCTTGATTAGTCCCATTTTAATTGTTCAAGACAATTTGCACCCAAGCATTTTTTTTTCTTAAAAATAATTTTTGTGAGGCACAGATGACATACCCACACTTTGATGGGTATATTTCTGTAACCACAAGGTCCGTTTTTATTCATTTAATTTTTATTAATTCTTTATTTAACCAGGAAAAAACCTCACTTTCAAAGGAGTCCTGGCCAGCAAATGCTACAATTACAAAATGTTTCAGTTACGGATATGTCCAAAATTCCAGTTTTCCTGCAGCCTGTTCCATGCAGAAGGAGCAGAGTGAACAAAAGCCCTTTGCTCACTTTGGTGCAAGCAAATGGAACACAAAGTTAGATCTGTCTTGGATACAGTTTGCCTTTTATGCGGCTGATTATGACATTCTTTTGGACCAATTGCAGAGGTGGGTGGGGTTCTCGGGGATAGCCCTGTGTAGCGATAAATATAGATTTATATCTATATTTCAAATGTGGTGTGGATTTAGCTTGTTTAGTTGTTTATAATCTTTTATTAATTAATCGGGGCACCACCAGTTTTGTGGAACTGGGCCACTGGATTTAATATCTGTATCTTCTCAATGTAATCAGTCTCAGAGTTAACACCACCAATTAATCTAAAGGATGAATTATTTTCTGAATGCGGCGACTATTCTCGAGAATTGCTAGAAATGATCAGGCGTTATTTATGTATTTGTGAGTTTATTACAAACATCAGTTAATACAGTTTGACAAATGGGTCAGACACATCTAATAGTTTCATGCGTGGAATTAAGAAAATGATTAACCCAAAGCTTTATAGCAGTGAGATGAACTAACTGATCTGTAATAAAGTGGAAATTTGGTGACACCAAAATTATAGGAAAATGGGGAATAATTTCTAAACGAGAGCAAAGTGTGTGTGTGTGTGTGTGTGTGTGTGTGTGTGTGTGTGTATGTGTGTGTGTGTGTGTGTTCATATGGGTGTAAGAATGCAGGAGGGGTGTGTGTGTTCATGGTGTTCAGGGTGTGATGCAAACGAGAGTTGGCCTGTGTGTGGTAGCAGAGAGAAGAGGATAAATCTTGAGAGCTAAACGTGAATTTGGATCTAAATAAAACACGTAATAAAAGAAATAGAATAATCTGAATTCACGAATCGGCTTATAGCAGAAAAATCAGCCAGATGGAAATGTTCACAGACCTGCTTTCCGTCACCGGAAGGGTGGCCAGCAGCCTGAAGAAGCCGGAGGTTTCCTTTGCTTGAGTGTAGCCTTCAAGGGCTGTAGGACTTTTGGCCCAGAGTCGGTTGACTGTCATCTGCGGTGAGGAGAATGCGTTCCTCTGCAGTGGCTCGACTTTAGGTTACTCCACTTCAATGGCCCCGAAACGTGGAATTCAGATCACGGTTCCCAATTATCCAACGAAGTTGAATCAGGAAACTGTTCCAAATTAGTTTAACTCTTAAATACGAAACTCGACCAGACCACGCAGGCTTCCGGTTTCGCGTAGAAAGTCAAATCAAACCAAACGGAGTTGCTTCTGAGTTTACTGTAACTTTTGAGAACTAATGGCTTAACAACTTTTATGAACGCCGGGTTATCATTTGCTGGGCCCAAATGGAAAAGCCCAGCAAGGTTTGATTAAGGTGTCTTTGTTCTTTAATCTGTCACCACAAGGTCTGAACTCTGGTTTTATAAACTTCTTGGTCACACCCACATGTATTTCACTCATTAACCACTGGATGGCACTGTGGCTCTTTCAAATAGCCCTACCTTTCCAACAATGAAAGATCCATGATTACGATTTACCAAAGTTGTTCCAGATGGGGCATCAAAGTATTACTTTAAACAGGAAAGAACTAAATTTATGTCTTAAAACTGGACAGTTTTACCATTAGCATTAATTTTAACTGGAGAAACAAAAATTGGCAAACATAAAAGGAAAACGCAAAACAAGCAGTTAAGTATGTAACTGATCAAATTTGAACATTTACTTTGAACACCTCAATTTTTATTGTAAGGGTAAACAACCTAAAGACATTCTTTGATTGTAGATAAACAGGAATACAAGGTTTATAAAGACTCAAGTCTTGAAGCGCCCAGGAGGACATAAGAGAAGCTTTACGACTTCCCCCATCTTGAGAAAAGGGTCAGACAGACAGTTGACGTAAAACAGGCCAGTTTCTGATAATAGTCCTGTGCCTCCTGATTGGCGCAGAAGGGAGCCCAGTCAAATTGGTGCAATTTACGACCCTGGGAGAGAGTCGTAGGTGGTAACCCGAATGCTGAAGCTGCAGGCCAGTTTCCCTTTTGTTTTTATTCTGCTAAATGTGAGGAAAAACTTTGTGAAAATAGTTATGTTCTTCGTGTGAATTCCAACGAAAGTTAGTCTGAGAATATAAAATGTGGATTTCTGCTACACCTGGAATGTTTTCAATCAGATGTTAAAGGCAGGAGCTTTTGTGTGAAGGTGGGTGAAGCATCATCACCCAGGGTGGACCTACAATGAGTTGTGCCAGAGAGTTCTGTCCTGGGCCCTCTTTGCATTTTATCTCCTAACTTTGGAGAATCTCCTCCATCAGCATGGGGTGTGATTCCACCAATACACTGACTGTCAGGTAAATATTCCTCTTTGCCGAGGGGATGGGGAATCCATTTGGGCTCTTCTGGATTGTTTAACCCTCCCATTGTTCTAATGCAAGGAAATTTGACCATTAAGCAGGGTTGATGGTTTATCCCTAGAGGTCCATGTGGCAGGGGTGAGGAGTGAGCACCACCTTGGCTCCAATTCTGCGGAACGGTCTCCCTTTGACTGTTAGGCAGGTGCCTTCCTTCACAATTTTTAAGTCCCGTCTGAAGGCTCATTATTATGTCCAGGTGTTTTCACCATTGGGGCCTGTAACTTTACCTTGATTTGGATTGTTTTCTCTTTTATCTGTTTTTATTGTGGTTTTATCTTTGATTGTATTTATTATGGCATGGGGCCAGAATTCATGTCAGATTCCTTCAGGTATACATGCCCAGCAGGGCTCTGTGATCCTTAGGAAGTAGTCAGGTGGTAGAACCCCGGGTCAGAACCAAACAGGGTGAAGCTGCTTTTAGCTACTATGCTGCACACAGACTGAATCAGCTTCCTCATGAACTCAGTTGTGCCCAAACTCTAGAAACTTTCAAATCTAAATTGAAAACTTTCATGTTTTCATCAGACTTTGAATGACTGTTCTTATGGTGCTCTTTCTGCACTGTATTTGCTCACCCTTTAACTTTGTTTCCATCCATCCATTTTCTGAACCTGCTTGACCATGTAGGGTTGCAGGGGGACTGGTGCCTATCTCCAGCGGTCAACAGGCAAGTAGGCGGGTTACACCCTGGACAGAGAGCCAGTCCATCGCAGGGCAACACAGAGGCACACACACACACACACACACACACACACACACACACACACACACACACACACACACATCTAAGGACAATTTAGACAGACCAATCAACTTAACAGTCATGTTTTGGGACTGTGGGAGGAAGCCGGAGCACCCGGAGAGAACCCACACATGCACAGGGAGAACATGCAAACTCCATGCAGAAAGATCCCAGGCCCGGAAGCGAACCCAGGACCTTCTTGCTGCAAGGCAACACCACTGCACCACTGTGCAGCCCTAACTTGGTTTCTTTTTCATTTTTAAATTGTACTTTCTGTCACATTGGTTTTAATGTTCTTGCTAATGGAAAGCACAATGAATTGTGTTACAGGTCCGGTCTAGGGGGCAGACCCCCCTCAGAAGAAATGTCTGAATAACAGGAGAAATGAGGAGACAGCAGGCAGTTAACTGGGTTTGATGCAGCCTTGCTTCCTTGTATGAGGAGAGCTGCAGCGTGTTAACAAGAAGGGTGCCCCCGCCTGGCGAACCCACAATTGCTCATAACACCGCCCCCTGGTGGCACACTCCACAACCATATGCACTTGGAAATTAACCAGAGAAACGATTCATTCCTGCCAGAACTCTCATGCTCCCCTAACTCAAATGCAGCAACAAAGATATAGGCTAACTTCCATTACAAAAATAAGAAAAACAAATGTGACTGCACACCTTGTGCGTGTCACAATTGCGTGTATGTATGTATGTATGTATGTATGTATGTATGTATGTATGTATGATTGTATGTATGTATGCATGTATGTATGTATGTATGTATGTATGTATGTATGTATGTATGTATGTATGTATGCATGAAAAGTGCTAAATAAATAAAGCTTCCTTGCCTTACCTTAATACTGTGATTTTTTTATTTTTTATTTTTTTACCTTATGTAAAACTACTAGCTGGTGGATACTAGAGCCAAGAATAATTTTTTGAATGTATTTTCTGACTTTTCACCCTGAATAACATCCGTTGTCATTATATGTCACACTTTTGATTTGCTGGTAAATGAAGTCTAACCTAATAAAAATCATGTAAAAATAGTGACTACTCTATTAAATTTTAAATCTAATAGTATTCATGTCAGTGGAAACATAACATTCATTTCCAACCAGTTGTTTGACCCATGGGAACTGTGTATGACTACACAAATATGATTCAGGCAGTGCAGAAGCAACAGATTGGGAAGTACTTCATGATAATAATAATAATAATAAAAAACACATATAGTTGACATCATTAAAATAAGATGCTATTTTAATGGGGTTTTGGTCAGCTGATGTAAGGCAGACATGTTTTGCAGCAAAAATCAACACAAAATAGACACAAAAAACATGACACTAAAATGTTGTACTTATCTAAATAAAAAAAGATCATATTCTCACCCGGGGAGTGTCTTGCTTCAAACAGTCATTGGAAATCCCTCCTATGCTGATGAGAGTTTTAGAAGGAATAGCTCATATAATGGGGTGATCCTGGGTGACTTACCCAAATCCCTCACTCATCTTCTTTTATTGCTGCTCACTTTGTCTCCAGGGGCCAATCCACTCACAGTGGGCGAGCACTGTGAAGAAATCCTCTGAGCATTGCCTGTTAATTTGATTTGTTCAGGTTGTGTCTCACAGGAGCAGCCAGCCGTTTACCGGGAGCAAATTCATGAGTCTGAGTTCCATTTTTCTAATATTCAAAAATGGGATGAATCAAGATTAGTCCACTGGGTATTATGACGCAAATAAAAGTTTTTTTTTTTAACTAATTGGATGTGGAAGTTCTGGGAGGCAGGAAGATATTTATTTTAACTCATTTTCAAGATTAAATTTAGTATGAAAGGACTCTAAATAGTGCCTGATTTGCACAAGTATCCTGATGACAGTCACAACAAAGGAACTCACATGGTGTTTAGTTTATTGGCATTTCAACATTTGTATACATAATTTATTACTCAAACATGTGTGGATTTACAGTTTACTGATTGTCTTGCCAGATCAATCACTTCACTTGTTTTAAGAATCCTAATGAAGAACATCATTTTTGAAAAAAAAAATACTCGTCTTTTCTTTTTTTCATAGACAACATATATGGAAATAAAGAAATCAAACTTGGATACTCTAGCTTTACTTCTGGTTTGAATCCTGTTCTATTATCTACTCTGTTTGTACAGTACATGTTTAGGCACAAACATATGTTTGGTAAGTATTGGAAAAATATTATGACTTGCTTTATTTTAAATACCTTTTTGATAAAACACCAAAACAAGTTTAAAGTTGGCTCTTGGACAAGGGCGATTCTAGGTGGGTGGGGCAGGGTGGGCTAGTGCCATCCAAACCCTAACTTCTCCATCTGAATGGAGATGGGGACACGCAACGCCATTTTGTGTCAGTGCAAGAGCTCTCCGACCGATTCGCTGAGGAAGACGGAGTGCTGCCCCAATTTTTAACTATCCATCAAAAGAAAAGGACGCAAGCTTGTGATTGGTCAGGACACTGCTTCCCATAAATTCGTCAACATCACCGTCTTTGCCGCTACAAAAGTCAAGAGATACTTAGCGGCAGACACGGAACAGATTGAGAGCGCATCACGGAAAATGTTTGAAAATATGAACGTTTATTCACCCGTGACTGAAGAATGCAGCAAGCTTTTTATTCGTGGATGGAAAAGATGAGAAACGAAGGTTTACAGGTACTGATCACATAAAGAGGTGGAGGGGAATGAGGGACAAATTTGTCTATGTTAAAAAGTCTCTGAAATACATTGAAACAATGTAAACACAATAGTAAATACACTATCGTGGACCGGATACATGACTGTAAATGTGACAGCATACCTCAGACTAGCGCTACACCCTCTTTTGTCCTGGCGGGTAATTGTTTTGCAACAATCCTCAGCTGATGGAGAAATCTGAAAGCAAAATGTCTCTGTCAAGGTGTGTGCTTCTCCCTCGCGAAGCTGACGGAGAAATATAAATTAGGCTCTAGAGAGAGAAAGTTACGACACTCTTTGACCTCGCCGACGCACGGTCACGTGGTTCATGTAATGGCGCTCTGAATAGTTCCAAGCAGCTCAGCACCGTCTACCATGACAGATTGCCAAAATGATTATTTTGCTCACCTCTCGAGCCATTTTCGGTGATTATTGATCAACCTGTTACAGTTTCTGCTTTGAGAGATGTGTTGGAGTGTGTCGAAATTAGTACTACATATTCAAGTGACACGGATCGCATTTAAAAAAATCTGATCTTTGCGTTTAGACTGTCATAAAAAAATCTGATATGCCTTGCATGTGGAGGGAAAAATACGGATTTAACGCACTTTCACTTGCAGTGTAAACTTAGCCTTAGACCCGCTCCCACGTATTTTAGACCTGATTTTTATAGTTTAGCTTACAAAGCCGCCAATATTTTTCAACAACTAGGCATCATTTTATTAATTTTCAACAACATTTTGATGGATGTTTCCAGAAAAATAATGGTAAAAACTAAACATTGTCTCTTCAAACAATTCTTATATTGATTGCCTTCCAATGGATATGGATACACCAATTGGTCTGAGAAAGGGATCAGAATGTATGGCTTCCCCAAAGACACCAAAATAAGAAAAAAAAAAGGTTGACTCAAGTAAGCAGGAGCAACCTCACCAACAAAACTGTCTGAGGTAAGTTTAATCTGCACATTAAAACATTTTCAACCAGAGCTCAACTTTTGCTTTCAAATACACAATGTCCCAATAGAACTGGAAACGTTAAAGGAAATAAACTTACTACCCACTCTGCAGGCACATTTTGAGGAAAGGCAGTGAAACTGAGGACTGATGTAGTTCCAACCCACTTTGTTCATCAGCCAAAACCATGGAGGAGGAGTGTTGCTGTGAGAAGTACTTCAGAAATGCCACTGCATGTTGATCCACTGACCAGTGACCACACATATTGTACTATTGTCAACTTTGGTTTACCTTTCTCAGTGGCCTAGTGGTAGAGTGTCCGCCCTGAGACTCATAGATCAGGGGTTCGACTCCTGGTCGGGTCAAACAAAAGACCTTGAAAAAATGGGACCTAATGCCTCCCTGCTTGACACTCAGCATTAAGGGGTTGGATTGGGGGGTTAAACCATCAAATAGTTCCCGAGCGCGGCTTGTCAGCAGCTCACTGCTACCCCAGGGGATGGGTCAAATGCGGAGAATAAATTTCACACACACACCTGTGTGTGTGACAACTAATGGGACTTTAACTTTTAGTATGAATTGTGTAAAATAATAATGTTCATGTTTTTTTTAAGAATTCTTCTTGGTGCTTACAGTGCAAGTGCAATTCCAGAGATTGAGGAAGGAAGCAACAGAAATGATGAGAGTGACATGACACTAAGTGACCAGGGGAAAAAAAGATAACTGAAACCTCAGAGGAGAGGGACATACCAGGAATAAATCACAAGCCAGGGTCAACAGGACCAGGGGCATGTGTCAGCAGGCTATAGGCTATCACGTATCAGGTGAAAAACCTGAGAGAGAAGTTGCAAAGCAAAAAAATCACAGAAAAAGGATAGAAGAAGTATTTTAACAGACAGAAAAAAAATTAAGTCCTTCGAAAGAAAGTTTTGACTACTGAAAGAAAAGTAGGTCACATTTTTACTAAAGATGAGATGAAGGATGAAGAAAAAGACGCATTTGACGGAGCAAGCACACTAATAAAAAACTTATACATCTTTATTTTTCTGTGGGAACAATAGGTTGCAGGCTTCTACAGGACATGCATTTTCCTCTCCCTGACATCAGAATTCAACAAAGAAGAATGCTACATATTCAGAGGGAACCTGGTGTGTTAGAAGTTTTCGACATGCTCAAACTAAAAAATGACCATCTACCGGAAATGGAAAAAGAATGTGTGCTTACGTTGGATGAAATGGATATCACACCAAGCGTGGAGCTGCAACCGGAAACATGGAAGCTTTTTGATGATGCAACATTGCCTGGACAAACAGGAGCAGCAACACATGTAAATAATTTTATGGTGGCAGGAAGCACAACAAGATGGAAGCAAGTGGTAGCATACCATTTCAGTGGCAATTCCACTAATGGGAAAAAGTACAAGCCAGTCCTCCTTGAAATAATCCAGAGAGCAGCTTCCATTGGACTTTTTGTTGCTAACATCACCACTGACATGGTGGACTGTTGGGAGTGCTTTACACGAAAGCATACATCCAGTAAACCCAGACAAAAGGTTGTACTTAATTTCAATTCAAGTTTATTTATATAGCGCCAAATCACGACAAGAGTCGTTTCAAGGCCCTTCACATAATAAAGATTCCAATACAGACAAATTCATTAAGCCAATCAGAAAAATGTTTCCTATATAAGGAACCCAGCAAAATGCATCAAGTCACTCACTAGACCAGGGATTCCCAAAGTGTTGTGCGTGCACCCCTGGGGGTGTGCGAGCTGCCACTAGGGGGTGCGTGAGGTGAAAAGTGTAATGGCTGCGGAGCTCAGAGAAGTCTGTCAAAAGTCACCATTAGCATAGCCAGAAACTCATTTGTGGGTGGGCCTAAGAAAATGTAAGTGGGCCCAATAAACGTAATTGAAAACAAGTATATTTGCTTGTGTGTGTGTGTGTGTGTGTGTGTGTGTGTGTGTGTGTGTGTGTGTGTGTGTGTGTGTGTGTCCTCCGCACATGCCCTAGCTCAGGGGTCGGCAATCCGCCGCTCTGGAGCCGCATGCGGCTCTTCCATCCATCTGATGCGGCTCTCTGTGCTTGTAAAATAATGAATGGATATTTAAATAAAATGCTTTATATTTTACTGCATAAATTTTACATCTGTAAGCTAAATGTAAATATTGTCGGCGTAAACCTGAACAGGTCCAACCCGGTCTACTGTGTGACTGGGTTGACACGTCATGCTTGTGCGTAATCATATGCGCTTTATGAGCTGAAGACGATGTGAGATTCTGGGACTCTCCTGAGACGCCACATTGGAGACAGGAACAAGCACAATTCAGCCAAAGTTTCATCATCAGGGAACATTTTCTAAGTGACAAGTCTCTCTGAGAGACCGGGTTTGGAAAACTCTCGCTTCAGTGGAAGAAATCTTCCCGCATGCGCTCTGGTTCTGCAACGCGCAAGCCCCTCTCCACATCTTCAGCTCGCTGTGCACCTTATGTACATGCTGACAGTGAGCTGCGCTGAGCAGTGTCCAGCTCAGATGTTCAGAGGGGAATCTTTTCTTGAGTGATTTAGCTACATCTGCGATTTGTGAAACAAATAAAGTGTCAGTTCGTCTGCATGCGTCGGGGTAATTCTTTCTATTCTTTCTCCGTCATAATAAGCGGCCAAATACGGGAACTGTCCGGTCAACACAAGCCCTGCTTTTAACTGTTCTGTTTTCTTGTGAAAAATGTTACACATTTAACTTGATTAACACCAGAGCCAGGCGCACTGCACAGTTATCTCCGTCGCTGTAAATGAGGGAAAAACAAAATGATCGGATCCTTTTCTGACCTTCCCCACCTACAAAGTTTAATTACAACAATCAAACATGACAGAGCCTGGATTTGTATTCTGAACAGTCTAAAGATGTTTTAAAAAGAAACGCATGACAAAAGTGGCACCTGCTCAGTAAAACTACCAGCAGGGTGAAAAATATCAAAATATTGTAGCAGAGACGGGCTACAACTTCTGGATCCACTTTATATAAATCGTTTTATTGATTATCTTCTTATGAAAGATAGCTTTGACGTACATGAGCGACCGGTACCGGCTGCTGTCACCTGTTGTGAGCAGCGCTCTGCTGTCTGAGGGTAGGCCCGTATCGCGTCAGACCCGTGCCACAACCCGTGCACGCGCATTGGGTCCACAGCGCGCGTGTGAACGGGACTCACGAGCGAAAATATACATGGCAGCGCGCGCGTGAACGGGACTCGCAAGCGAAAATATACATGGCGAGAGGTCATTTGTGCACTGAGAGGGAGCAAACTGTGTCTGTGAGCGCACAAGGATGTGCACAAGTGACAAACCTGCGTGCGCGCGTTGCCAACGAGCACACGGCAGAGGAAAACGTGCGCGCGCGGCAGCCTCTCTGCGCGCTCGGCAGCCTCTGCGCGCTCGGTTTCTAATTCCGCTCGCTCGGCTGTGAGGGCTTTTGGCACTCTGGAGGCGTGGCCTGTGGCAGATCTTCCCTGTCCTCTGATTGGTTAGTTTACCCCGCACTTTACTCTCTACCTATCTATATACAAAAATCTGAGACTCAGCAGTTGCTGTCATAGCTCAGCTGGGAGAGCGGGTGACTCTCACTCTGTAGGATCCAGGTTTGAGTCCGGCCAAGGAACATTGAGTTGATGTCATTATTCTTTCCTAATTCCTGTGATATTATTTTACAGTTGTGACCGTTCAACTGTCATTAAACGTCCGAATGTTTGCTGGGCAGTGTTTTAAAAAGTGCACATAAGCTAGATGGTTTTAACCAGGTAAAAATAGACTTGTGGGTGTAGGTATGCTCAAGTTTAAAAAGTTCTTGCCTCATTAATGTATTGTTTATTTTTTTCAGCATTTAATTGACAAATTATCCTTTCAAATAATTAATTGATGAGTTACATAATTGTCCATTTAGAATTGTTGAATGGACTGAGTCAAGTTTGGTGCACTTTATATATTTCAAAACATGTTTTTTTATTTCAGTTATGCATATAAATAATTTTAATGTTAATTTATTGAAATATTTCTATTTTTTCATTACCTCACCCTTGTTTTGACAAAAACAAGACCTTGCTGGATAATATCACGGAGAAACTATTTGTTCACAGTACATGGCTCAGTGAGGATCTGTATACCAAAGGAGGAGATACTCAGAAATCTGTCTGCAGATTGTTACAACCCAGACTGGAAGTGGTGGGCTGTAATGAGAAAGGAGACCAAACAGAGGAGTGGGGGGTTCAACAACTGATTTATTTAACCAAAGTAAGGATTTACTAAAGCAAGTTAGTGAACTCTAATTCCAACTTAACTGCATGACGAAAAATGTTAATTTAACAATAAAACAAATGCAAATTAAGAGTTCTTCAGTAAATATCGAATGCTCGAATGTTCACTGGCGTTCTGATTCGGCTCTGGTAATTTCGGAGGACAGATTTATTTGTTACAATAACATGTTACCGTGTTGATCTTGTCTGTGTAACAAGATTCAGCAGGCCATTGGAGTCAGTCTTGTGGATTTAACAGAAATTATTGACTCATGTTCAAAATCACCTTTGTCTTTATTGATAAAATCTCCATTAATGCAGAAATGTTAAATGGACATGAATGCAAAAACCAAGCAAGTAATAATCCATTAACCAACCTAAAGCTAAATAATTTTTATCTAATTGAGATTGTTTAGTAACAAGTAAAAAAGTTTAAAAAATACTTTTCTTTTAGTTGGATTCTCCTCTGACAATAACATTATTGTGTGTCGTTGGAACACATTTTAAACTCAGAAATCATCAAACTATTTACCAAAATCTAGAAATATATATTTCAAACTGTTCTGAATATTTAAAAATAAAGGAATTAAACAAAAATGGGCTTGTTTAAGCCCACAACGACCTGCCGCTAACAATAAGCTAAGTGCAGTTAAAACTATGACAATCCAGTTAGCAGAATTTATTAACAGAAAATGGCTACATGAAAAGTCACTATTGACTTATTTCAGTTCAAAGAATTCAGCTAACTCTTCACAATGCCAAAATGTTGTAATTTCATTCATTTACCAGAGGAAAAAGGCTCTGAAACACAGAATATGAACAGCGTTCCATGGTGGAACTATTGGAGAACTATCCGAAGCTCCATGGCCAGCTTTACTTCCACATTCCATTATTTTAACTGAAGCCTGTTGGGAGTGTCAGGACTCTGTATCTCAAAGGCTCTGGTGCCACCCTGACAGCAAGCTTGGACCCCCCTGCTGAGGGCAGACCCTAAGCATTATTAAGCGCTGATGTTTTTGTTTGGCTTTTTTTTTTTTTTTTTGATAATCTAGCCTAATTCCAGATGTGAAACCAAAGCATGCATTTATCTGAAATTGAAAACAGGTACTGGACAAACATTTCCATGTTGTCACTCGTAACATGCTTTGTTTTGTTTTTTAGAAGTAGTTATATTTTGAAACTGACTGTTGTATCTTAATTAACTGTGATTGAAGTTCTGTTTTATTGTTGTGATTACTTAGGAAAATTTTGAAAAACTTTAAAGCAAGAATGGAACAAAAAGGCATCAAGCAGAGAAAATATCTAAGGAGATTGCAGAAACGACTAAATAATGACATTATTAAAACTGGTCTGATGAGTCCAGACAGACCCTGCTCCAGAGTGATGGTGCATCAGGGTAAGAAGAGAGGCAGATGAAGTGACGCACCCATCATGCCTAGTGTCTACTGTACAAGCTTGTGGGGGCAGTGTTATGATCTGGGCTTGCTGCAGTTGGTCAGGTCTAGGTTCAGTAACAGGATGTGCTCCAAGAATGAAGTCAGCTGACTACCTGAATACGTTGAATGACCAGGTTGTTCCATATTCCCTGATGCCACGGACATATTCCAAGATGACAATGCCAGGGTTCATCAGACTCAAATAGAGAAAGAGTGGTTCAGGGAGCATGAGACATCATTTTCACACATGGATTGGCAACCACAGAGTCCATACCTTAACCCCATTGAGAATCTTTGAGATGTGCTGGAGAAGGCTTTGTGCAGCGGTCAGACTCTACCATCATCAATGCAAGATCTTGGTGAGACATTAATGCAACATTGGATGGAAAATAATCTAGTGACATTGTAAAGTTTATTGAAATAATGCAACAGCAAATGTGTGCCGTTATCAAAACTAAAGGCGGCCCAACCAAATATTAGAGTGTGTGACTTGTGTGTTTATTTTTTTGTGGCTATATTTTTTGGGCCAGGCAGTGTAATTCATTATGAGAAAAATAGACCTTTACACATTTTAGGACAGGATTAACAACTATTCCTTTATCCCCAAATTGTTTTATTTCATTTACTTATCAGAGCTAGTTGTGTATTTTTGTCAGTGTTTCTCTGAGTCTGAAATCATTTTCTGTGACGCTAGTGTTGCCTTTTTTCATGTCAGATCCCCTATGATAAATTCACTGTGCTTACTTTAAATGATCCTTCAGTGTTTTCTTTGTATAATTAGACATTTGCTGGCATTTGTCGGCATAAGATGGTGTTTCTGTTCCTCATTACATGCTTTAACTTCATAAATCATTTTTTTGCAGAAGATCTGGCTGATTCAATTACATTATTCTTCGCATGACCAATATTCAATTTGTCTTAATGCCTTATCTCTTACTTAACATTTAGTCTAAGCACATGATCTTTAGTGATGATTAAGCAGCTAAACAGAGGACTGCTGCTGTCTTCCTGTAATATAAACATGATTTATGAGATAACATGATGGGAATGTGGGACATTTTTAAAAACAAACACTCATAAAAATACAATTTGGCTTTCTTTTTTTATGCTACCTACAAGATTATACTTTCTTCTCCAAACAATATTTTGTAACATAATTTTTGAGCTACAAATGGATGTTTAAATATCTGCAGCCATTGCATGTTTCTGTTTTTAATTTGTTTTGTGACAAAGCGGCAGGAGGCTGTATCGAGCCAGTCATTTGGCTGCCTATTTGTATTGATTTCAGTTCTGTTTCATCAGTGGCTCCCACCAACCCATCAAGTAAAGTGTTTCTAGGTTAAGAATGTTAACCTCAGCATGAAGGATTATCAAAAAACAACATGTACTTTGCACTGTAACACCAGAGGATTAACGTGGTTTTACTTTGTCTGAATTAAGTTGTATCTCTGCCTCAAAATATGTTTCATATTTCTAAATCCACAACTACAGGACCTGATAAGCAACTAGATTTGACAAAAGGTGAAAGCCAAGTTCACAGAGAAAACATGTTTTACTTGTAATGTTTCAAATATAATCAGTTATTAAGTTTCAAATGCAAGCTAAACGTGAAAATAATCAGACACATCAATATTTGGCACATCGTAGCCCCATGCTGACTAGTCAAATGGCACCATAGCACAAACAGTGACTAGCTTGATATCTGATGATAGGTTGGGTGAAATCCCATAATTCTAAGAGTTAATGAAAAGGCACATCGGCATCATTAATGATCTGAGTGGATGTGTCTAAATCAAGGGGCTATTTTGGTCTTCATTTTTTGAAGCCAACAAGGAAGTGGCAAACGTTGCAGTTCCCCTCATTCACTCCCATGTTAAAAATGGCAGTTTCACAGCAGAAATAAACATGTTTATAGTTTGACCATTTCGACTCTGAACTTTAGTTGTGGCCTCTGTGTTTGGATGTTAATCATGGAATTATTTGGACAAAGATGGTAGGCTGTGGTTATTGACTGCACTGACAGATTATCCAAGCAGTTTCTGCTTCTTTTTATCAGTAAGTAAATTTATATTTCAGTTCTTTATTTTGCTGGTTGAATGGAAGGAAATGTCTTTAACTGCTTGGTCAAACATGTTAGTGGGGCTGCTGACTGGATAAGAAGCTTGAGCAGGTGCCCGGTTTCTCCTGTCTCCTGCCCAGGACGCGTAAACCGGCTCCGATGCCAGGCTACATGCTTGCTACTTGTGGGTTTCTGAGAGAGACCACAGAAGCACCACAGCTGTTTTAGTCGACGTTCCTTCACTTTTGAGTCACTCAACCGCATTCTTGGAGCATCAACTCGGCTCCCGGCTCCGTGTTGACACAGCGTCGGTAGCCGAGACGACGGTCCCTGAGTCGGCAACAGCAAACTCGTAGAACTTTGACCAGCGAAGCCTGAAATCCTCGGTCAGCTTGCCTAGTTATGATTTGGTTACTAAGCAAGCCGGAGGTGCCTTGACTTTGGAGTCGCTCTACCGCGTTTTTCTGCTTTTCTAGTAAAAAGTGGCCTTTCTCAGCAAAGCTTCTAAAAAGGCTCTTTTTTCTAAATGTGAACCTCTGACGTAACCAAAGGGAGTTAGAAGCTAGGCGCTGCCTCAGCTCAGTGTGGAAAGTGGCTAGTTTTAGGGTAGAGAGGTCCTGTTATCCAGTCAGTGTGTGTGTTTACTAGTTTTGGATTGTGTTCATGTTGTTAAACTATAGTGTGTGAAGGCTGTACCAACTCCAGCATGTCCAGACATCGAGTCCACGGGTTTCCAGACAAGAGAAACAATGCCTCTATCTCCGTGCCTGAGGGCGTTTTGTGCAGCTGAAAAGACGGACTTCTATAGCCCGCATCGGTCGGTACCGGGTCCGGGAGGTCCGCGCTTGGCTCCGGAGACCCGTGGCAGGGTTTAAAAAATTAAATGTGGATTTCTGGAGCCCTGATCACCGTCAGAACCTGGTCAGGATCGACCACCAGAAGAGAAGCGAGGCTCAGCAGGCCAGCTGGTTTCCGGGCCGGAACAAGATCAGAACCGCCGCCTGGACCACCAGCTGCTCCCCCGCTGCTTCTCCTCCTTAATCTCTCTGCTTTGGCCGATCGTTTCTCCCTCTGGGTTGTCTCTGCCCTCTGGGGCGAGCAGCAAACTCATAACTTTATGGTTTTGGTCCATCATGAGTATAATTGTACACATGTAAAGTTTCCTCTGTGTCAAAGCCGGCATTATAATCTATATTTTTCTCTGGATTCAACTAACAGAACTCCCTCAGCTGACGTCACTTGGTTTGGCCAAAAAAAATAAAATACTTTCTCACAAAAATGACTCTAAAAGCCTAAATAATTCATGTTTGTGTAAAACGATGTTTAAAACGAGTTTCTTTTATGTTTCTCTAAATATTGGTTCACGGGAGTCTGATCCTGTCCATCAATGCTTAACAAGCTTTAATATTATTTGATTGTTACAAGTTTATATTTAGCTGTGGATAAATCTTTGGAGAAACGTCTAACTTTGAGAATAACCCCAAACTGGTTGGATTAATTTATTCATCCCAACGCTGGCCTATAAAAATATCTAATGACTTTTCCTTCGTTTCTCCCCAACATCTGTGCATGTGGGGACACATATGCATGCCAATGTCAGCGTGCATCTTTCACAGATTGCCTCCACATGCTGTCACATTAAAGAGATTTATTAGATGACCACTTCCTACACAAAATATGTTTATGTACACATAAATGAACGTCTTACACTTGAATCACAACTGAAGCCTTAATATTTTGGGGAACTTGATTGTTTTTGCAACATCCCTTTCACCCCTCCACCCACCTGTTTCCCATCATTTTCTTTTCTCTAATTAACCAAGCAGAGAGAATCTGAGTGGGTGGCAGATCTGCGGGGTTGCTCTCACACTGTTTACTTTTCACTGTGCACAGTGGCTGACCGGGAATGATGCTGACATATGTAGCAAGATTCTCCTCTGCTGTCAGAGCTTTGCTGGCACAACTTGTATGTGAGTCATGCGTAGCACAGCTAGCTCACAGAGCTGACTCTGTACATGAATGCTCATGTGAAATTGAGCTTTTAAATCCATGAATGCCTGCAAGATGAACGTCTTATGCCACGCAGCGTGGCAGAAAAAGCCTGAAGGTGTTTGTCAGTTTTGTTTGTGCAAAGGCAGTTTCACAATGTCCCCATATTACACAGCAGTGATACAGCACTTTTCCTTCTAAAGGAACTGATAAATGTCAGCTTTCTTATCCACAAACCCAATGTTTTGTTGTGATGGTTTAGCTACATTTTTGGAATGATAAGACAGAGATGATGCAGCAAAAACATTTTTCAAGGTGAAGTGCATTTTACAAAGTGCTGTTTATAATAAAGGGGGTGGGGGTGGATGAGATTCTATGCCAGACAATGCAAAGCCTCTTAAACCTACAGTGTATTCCTCATCAAGAACCAAGATAGATTGCTTGTAAATGTTTACTGTGAAATCTGAAAGATGGCAGGAAGTCAGAGGCCAGTTGATTTTATAGGACAGATGGAGTTAGAGGGAAGAGAGGACGTGGTACCAAAATTAAATGGTCTTTTCTTCTGTCACTGATTTATTCACACATGGAAATTGGTGTAAATAGTATTTCATCAGACTTGTTAAAATGCGATCGAAAGACCGAGCCCCTTGCATATTCATTTTGTCTCCCTTTGAACAAATAATTGCACATTGATTATCAATGTCCAACACCAAGGACTAATCATTATCGTGTAGGAGGGGGAGTTTCTGAGCCCACTAAAGTCTTCATCAGAGGAAAGCTGGCTGGTATGATGGAGGGATGTTTTTCAATGTTTTTGCTTGTAAAGGTTTTAAAAACATTTATCTTGGTAAATGTGAATGGATTCCTGAACAGCATTAGTTTGGAGAAACAAAGGTACTTAAAGGAATACTGTACAGCATTTACTTAAGCTAGTATGTGGTAAAATGACCCTTCACAGGGTTAATGAAAGAACAACCAGCCCCTACGAACCCCTGTGGCCAGAATATTCCACTTGCAACCTCAGAATGGCGGGCACGTTCTGTTGGGAGTTGGAAAAAAATTGAGCCGACATAAATGGCGCTGCAGTCTGGTTCCAGCACGTTTTTAGATCATGAACACAGCCGATTTGTTTGGTGATTAACCACTCCTGTAGACACTAAGGAAGAATGGGGAGACATTTCAGCTGTTAGATTAAGGTGTTAATAAGACAAACACACAGCGAAGAGGTTTTATTTTTGGTACTACAAACGGACACTAGAGGGTGCTAAAGGCAAGGCAAAACTGCCTAGTTCCCCTTTAAAGAAGAGTGGTGGTATAAATGCAGCTAAAAATAAAACATGTCATCCTGAGACACTCAGTCATCATAGGAGGACATTGAATTCTTGCATCATCATATATTTTGTGTCTATTGAATAAGATCTGTAGCTCATATTTGTAGGGTGACCAGATGTCCCGCTTTGTGCGGGACTGTCCCGCATTTTCATTACTTTTCATGTGTCCCGCAAATTGAGACTCATCATTGAGAGTTTCCCGTTTCGAGTTCCAATCTTATAGAAGAAACTGTGGAGAAATCTGCCTGTTGCTGTCATTCAATCGGAGGCGGGACTTTAACCCAGATCCGGAGCGTGCGTGGAGCGCACCCAGGGTCCGAAATTACATTTTTTACTCACCGGTCAAGTTGACTGGTAGATGATGAAAATCTACCGACCAAGCATATTTTTTACCGGCCAAAATTCTAAATGATTTAGATCTACCTAAAGCATGTTATTCTATATTATGTTGATTCCAAACAGAGTGACAAAATAATTAAAACATCAAGTAATAAGAAAAACAACTCTTTTGTCATTTTTACTATTTATTTATTTATTTATTTTTAGAGTTGTTTTTATGAACTCTTTCATTGAAATCTAGTCAGACTCCTTGTTTTCTCTGTCCATGAAGTCTGGCCTCCTGCTTCTGACACCGTCTTTGTGCCAAAGCATTACAGCCTCATTTGGGTCATAGTCCTTGTTCTCTGGAGAACACAGCTGCACCATGAGAATATCTGAAAGTGTGTCAGGGCTAGGGTTGTCACGGTAACCGGTGTAGCGGTAAACCCCGGTAAAAAAGTTGACAATACTAACCGTCTTGTTTTGAAAAAATATATATTATCTCAGTGGATTACCGTAGCTGCGCTGTAGGCGCGGTGACCCTTACCAGCCACCGTATAATCTGCTGAAGTTGCCGGCGGCACATGCGCACTTTGTTGTTTACGACCAAAACTTTTCTTTAAGCTAAAGCTGAAATAATGGCAGGAGGAGACGGCAGCACTCGGGACATTTATTATCCCTCAAAGAAGACAAAGTCGGAAGTACGGGCATTTTTTGGATATTTGAAGAATGCAGAGGGACAGTTGTCTGTGAAAGGCAGCAACGCTACGTGGCCATCATAATGTAGCCATTGTCTCACGACTCCGCCATCTCCAGTTCGCCACTTTTCACAAAATCTTCTGGTTGCCACTGGTCCTGGTAGTTTATCTTCCAGTTCGACAAGTTTACTTTTGGAAGGCTGGCTGACTCCAGTTAAAAACCGCCACATTTCACCGCTAGTTTTAACACGAAGCTAACTGCTAACTTGATAAACTGATTGAATGGGATAGGTGGAAATGACGTTGGATTCGGCATTCACGTTTCGCGTACGTTTGTGTACGTTGCATGCAGGCGGGAGGAGTATCAGACATCCATGGAAGATGACTGATAAACATAACTAATTTGGTGCAAACATTTACTCGCCAGGTGGCAGGTAGAGCTCAAAAATTTACTCGCCAAATGGAGCAATTTGCTCGCATTTGGCGAGTAGGGAGTGTTAATTTCGGACCCTGAGCGCACCCTAACCACCAAAACAAACGTGAGCAAGCATGGAGGAGAAAATGCTGTAAACTCATGAATGAAACATGTTCAGAGATACTCGACAAAGTCTTTGTTGTTTCTGAGTCATTCTTTCATGTCTTGGCGGAGTCTGATATGAAGAGGTCAACAGCAGGTTTTCCAGTAATTAGACAGGCCCATGATAAACACAGTGAAGGTTCTAATACAGACAAGGTGCTGCGGTTTCAGGCACCTGCTACATGCTGAGCCCCTTAAAGCACAGTGAAGAAATAATAAGAGAATAAATGGAAGCTTTGATCACTTAATCTCAGAAATTTGAGGCAAAAAGTAACTCTAAGAAACTGTTATTAGATTAAATCTGAATTTTTTAGAGATTAGAATCTGATGTTTATTCTCTCACCTAAAATCTAGAACAGACATGTTGTCATGTTTTAAGAAATACATTTTGTTTCTGAATTATGAAAAAAAAATTCTATGAGATGCTTATTTTTGTGGAAAAATGTATTAAAAACAAACAAATAGATCTAAAAAAATATTACTGGTACTTTTACTGTCATTCTGTTGTGGAAAAAAATCAATGAAATCTCTGAAAAGCCGCTAAAACCTGCATTTTTTTTATTATTGGGTCTATCTATTAAAATGATCAGAGCCACTGCAGAAGGCCCAAAGAGCCTGAGTTATGTTGTGGTAACTTGAGAGGAACTGTGAAATAGTAACGCTTTTGCTGTATGCTTGTTCATGTTTAATTCAAATAAAATATATACAAGAAAATATGATGATAATAATAATAATAATTGTATGTATATGTTACAGTGATGTTAGGGCTAAAAGGCAGAATATATGTTTTGTTTGTTTGTTTTTTCTCATAGGAACTTCACCCTGTCCCACATTGAGTAGTCTCTGTCCCACATTTGGCAAGTTGGGGTCTGGTCACCCTACATATTTGTCTTACACTTGATTATTGTTTTACATTTATTTGTTAACTATTCTAAAGTTAATGCCACATTGGATCCCTATCAACCACTGTCCAGGTCTGTGTTCTCTGCTACCCTTGGAAAAACCTCCAATCCAAACTAAACACAGATGTTCCTGGCTTTGCCCAGGCTAGCTGCTAGCTCATCAAACTGTGTTTCTCTGAACTGAGGCCAATCAGGAAATGATTCATAGAAATTAAACACTCCGAAGCACACTTCAAACAACCAAAATGCTCTGATTTAGGTGAAAATACTGATGTTTAGTAAATGTGCTGTTCTATTAACATTCTGAAAAGTCAGAAAAAAGTTTTCGTTGTCCAACTGAAATTTAAAAAAAGGCAGGAGATAAAACAATATAGGTGAGGAATACATTAACATCATATATATGTAAATGAATAAACCAGTATACATGTTTAAATAGCCTGTGCACAAGCCCCCACAATGCGGCTCTAAAATTGGTCTCAACCCGGAAGTAACAAAAGTTGCAGTTCCAACCTCATCCGCTGGGGGCTGGTGTCAGAAGCGAGCAAATCCTCATTGACTCCCATGTTAAAAATACCATTTTCATAGCAGAAATAAACATGTTTACAGCCTGGTACCAGAACATGTTTTTTGTTTAAATGATCTAGTTTACACTCATGACAACTCTGAGGGGGGTGAATTTTTTTCTCACTCTTCTGTTTAAGTGTATTAAAAGCCTAAATTTCTGTATAATTAATGAGCATCCGACCCACGTGACCACAGAGCTAGCTCCGTGGAAAGGCCTCAGTAGAGCCTCGGTCTGGCTTGGAAACTGCTCCGGGATTTTGAGTCTCTGTGTTTGTGTATTCTGTTTTGGATATTTTTTGTGCAATTGTTGGACAAAATGACTTGCTGTGGCATTAATTGCACTAATAGAGCGTCCAAGGAGTCTCCACTTCATTTTTTTTCGGTAAGTAAAATTATATTTATGTATTTTAGGTCACTGCAGAGCTGAGCTTAGATTTTAACATGTACTGTTTAACCATGCAATTTAAATGTAATAGGGTAAAACCCAGTGCATTTAACATAATGCTGCACTTTAGAAAATGGGTTGAAATATAACATGTTGGTGGAGCTGGGTTCCGACTATCGGCTTGTGGAGCTCTCGGGAGACCGATGTTTTCCACCCGGTTCTCCCCTCCCCGCAGCTTGGCGCATCTCTGTCTGATCACGGCTTCTGTCTGCTGCGCGGGCTGACGGCTGGTGGAGCTCTGGGATGGAAACCTTTCCACCTGGTTCTCCCCAGCGGCAGCTCTGCGCATCTCAGATTGCAGCGGCGCTTGTCTGCTGTGCGGCTGCCGGCTTGTGGAGGTCTCGGAGACCTCTGTGTTCCACCCTGTTGTACCCAGCGGTCAGCCCGGCGTATCTCTGACTCAGAAGCTCTGGTGTTGTGCACAGTTAACTCCGGTTGTAGCTAGGTTGCTACCTCTGTTAGCTTAGCTCCCACCTTCGCATTAGCTTTGGGTTAGCTTCAGGTTAACTTGTAGCTAGTTCGACCGGGTGTTGTCAGTTGATCCCAGCCTTACAGCCCCACCCTCAGCTCCACCTCTCTTCCCTTTTATGGAATTGTCTGGGCTTGACGGAACCTGTGACACGGTCAAAATGGCGGTGGTGGCCACCTCCCATTTTAGCACAATGACTTATTATTGAAGTCTATGGAAACCCATTGTCCATATATGTATGTCGATGCCTGTGCATGCAGTTAATCAAAGGTGAGGTGAACCATGCTGCGCCGGATACAACACTAAGTTGTAATGCAAAGTTCTGACACTGGTCACACTTCAGCCACTTGTAATTAAAAAGTTGTTTATCACAGCTTCCAGTCATCGTATTGATAAGCACAGCAATGAGCTGCAGCACTTTTATTAGACTTATGATATGTGTGTGTTAAATTTGTATAGTGCAAAAACAAAATGTTTGCACCACTTGTCATTTCTATGCAAGATAAACAGAAAAAGGTTACTGAAAGCAACAACAGTAAAAACAAACATGGAGGGTAAAGAATGACAGCAGAATCGTGTTTGTGGCTGTCTCTCAGAGCTGCTCCAGTCTGAGGTTGCAAGTGGGATGTTCTGGCCACAGGGGGCGATAAGGGCTGAGTGGCCTTTAACCCTTTGAAGGGTCATTTTACCACATACTGGCTCAAGAAAATTATTTAAAAATATGAAAAAGTTGCAAAGTCTCCCTTTAAAATGACTACTACTACTACTGGAGCAATTGGTTTTCCAGTCTGTCTGCCAGCAGAGTACGTATTTAGCCAGAACAGCTGTGAGTCTGAGGCAAAAGTCCAGAACCTCATGATTACAGTCTTTTCAGCATTCCCTCCTAGAGACTTGTGATTACGCACAAGTAGGTGACCAGTTCAGGTTCACGCAGAGCAGAAGAAAGCCGAGAGCCACAGGTTAAACGTTCCTACTTTAAGTGAAATCAGTAAGTTACACTGTTTACCGGGTCACTCTAAATATTCATGATAATGAAATTAAATGAAAATTTAATAGAAATTAATTTTTATTAAATATTATTTTTAAAAATTAAAACAATGGGAAAAAATCTTGAGCGAAACCTCTGAGTAAATGATGGCCTGAATGGACAACTCTCCAAAATAAAATAAATTTATACATAATTTTTTGAAGAAGCAATTTGATTGGGTGGGCCCTGCCATCATTCTGGTAAATATATTTGTAATATTAACACGTTTCTTATCCACTTGCTTTCTGAAAATTAGATTTTTCTTGGGACAGATGAATAAAAAACATTTTAAAGATATTTTATTTGAAAAATGTTTAAGACAACTCTTTTAAAGTCAGTGTGTTATTTTTTCTGCTATTTCCTTTACACTAGTCACATTCCTCACTCACAACACAGGAAAACATTGTAGTATTTAAGCAATATTGCATTTAAACAGCTGCCAGCATTATATGATTAAAGAAGCCAAGTTGAAGTTCTGAAAACTCATAAATAATAATTAATAAATAACAAATAATTTTTATTTAAATTTTACGTTGAATGCTCAATGTTCATTGTGGTGAGGAAAGATGATGCTTTTCTTTTATGAAATCTGCTGAATGATGCTCAGATCTGTATCAATACATTTATTATACAGTATAGAGATTATTATAAAAAAGATTATTGTTTTGCTGGGCATAATCTGGGGCAGCTGAGATTGTGTTCAATCTCCTTTAGCCCTAAAAAGTGAAGTTGGTATGAAACGGTATCTCAGAGTTCATGTGTGACTTATACATTCATTTGTCAAAGAAAACTCCCAAAACAGGAAGAAATGGCTATCTGCACCACTTTGATCATCATTACTGTGAAAATGACTTTTAGCATTAAAGCTCTAGTTCTCTTGTTGTTGTATTTGTTTCCATACAGGAAGAAGAAGATGAGCATGGGAGAAGAAGATGAGCACAGAAGAAGAAGATGAGCAGAGAAGAAGATGAGCACAGAAGAAGAAGATGAGCAGAGAAGAAGATGAGCATGGGAGAAGAAGATGAGCACAGAAGAAGAAGATGAGCAGAGAAGAAGATGAGCATGAGCATCACAGCCTCAGTAAAATTCCATGACATCATATAGAACCTATAGGTGCTTTATCATCACACGGGCTGCTTACAGTCATTCACTCTGAGCTGCCAGCTGGCATAGAGACATCTTTCTGACTGTCGTTCACCTAGCGCGGTTATCTTGTTTTATTGAAATATTTCAATAACCAGTGACCATTTATTCAAAATGAGCAGAGTGGAATATAAATACCATAAATACCCCAAAAAGGTATGTGTTCGTGGGGCAAACTCTCCTCTGGGCCGTGACGTTTTTGAGAGACCTCAAACCATCTCATCCCCATCCACAGACACCACGGTAGCCTGGAAAGACCAGCAGAGTCTTAAAACTCTAGAAGACAACATGGGGAAAGACAGATTTAATGTTGGAAGATCTGAACCTAGAAAACGTAAGAGGGTAGATAAGGATCCGTCTGAACTTGCCTCTCAGATTCTGGGAGAAAGTTCTCTCAACACAAAGCTGGAAATTCCCAAAAAACGGTTCAAGTCAGACACAAATGAGACCAACCTACAGGACCGGCTCAACGTAGCTAAGGACCAGATGCCAACAGAGGCTCCAAAGAAAAGAAAAGCTGAACGTGATTTGGAAAGCAATTCTGCTCCAAACAAGAGACCAAAGCTTCAGCCAGTGGAAGCACAAGTTTCTACCAGTAAACCAAAATATTACGGGAAGAGACACGCCACATTAATGAAGAAAGTAAAAGAGTCTAAGGACAGGGAGCGCAAATTACAAGATCTCTTTGACTTGCTTGAGTCACAAAAGAAAGATCCATCCGATCTTCAGGCGTTTTTGACCGTAATCAGAAAGGTTAAAGGTAAAATTAAAACTCTGAAAGACGAATTTTGGAAGAGCAGGATACCTGGTGAGACACTTAAATGCAAGGCTGAAGATGAGGAGGAAGGTATGTCAAGCATGATGGACTATGAGGAGCTTCCAATGAAAGAGGTCAAATTAGAGAGAAAGGAGAATAAAAATGAACGAATCATGCTGGTCCCAATCATGCAGAAGAGTCCTTCTGACCGTTTCCCTTGCGTCTATGTCCTGTAAACCCACCACCACGTGTCTTTAACTAAACCCAACTCCCTAGTCCTAATCATCTGGCTCCCAGTACAATTTGAGCAGAGTAAGTTAACATTTTTCAGTAACAATCAACCATTTAAAACGTAAAATGATTCAACTCACCAACAAACGAATCTACAATCCTGTAATCAACACATCCTCACACTTGAAGCGTTGAGAAACGACGCTGGGTTATCGAACGGAAACCATCGCTCTGGCACAGCGTCGCCTGGTCACCCAACATCATTTCAGCAACATTTTTCAACACTTTGGGTGTGAGAACGTGTTGCAGTAACCAAAGAAAAAGGAATAGACTGAAGCCAAGGCTTAATAATTGTTGTTCCTATTTAAGACTGTTCACGTTACAGATCATCTAAATTTAGAGAAAATACAAAAGAGTAACTGCAAATAACATAATTTAGTATAAATGATTAGTGTTCATTTATTCCTATGTTCATTTTGTTACTTCATAGCTCTTAAATCTGTTATCTTTCAGTCACTTTATGAAATACAACAAGGATCCGTCACTGAGACCGTTCTATAACTAGTTAACATTGGTTCTTGCTTCATCTCTGAAAGATACTTTCTCTCTTTAGTATTTTTATTCTCCCAAAACCTGAATACACGAGTGGAGACTGTTATTCTTAGCTCTAAAGAATATTTCTAATCTTTTATTATATACAAGATCCATAAGTGTTACTATAGACTATTAATCATTTGATGGTTGGCTCACAGGGGCCTTTTTTAGCAGGCATCTTAGTTTTAGTCGTAATCTTTTGGACGAAAATACTTTTTAGCTTTAGTCAGTTTTAGTCGACGAAAAATCAAAAACGTTTTAGACAACAAAGATTTTGGTTTTTAGTTTAAGAAAAATAAATAGAGCATTCGTCTTTAACAGGTTATTGTATTTTAGTTTTATACCAACATCCTTTAGTTTAGGGCTAAAGGAGATAGCTGCCCCAGATAGCGTCCAGTAAAACATTAATCCCCAAACTGATTACTGATTTCTAGATTTTAAACTTAAAGGATCTGTGTTTTGAAGGATTCCTTTTATTAACGTTGTCTCCACAAATGAAGCTTTCTATTCTAATCTATCACAGAAAAATACGTACATAAAACAAAACTGCAGACTACTAAAGGTTTTCCCTCTCTCGCTACTAACTTTTTAATTTCTTTAACACAGGAACTAGTCCAACTCTAGATAGTCTGTTCATACTTTTCTGTCTGCTCTGTCTTCTCAAACCCCCAGTCGGTCACGGCGGATGGCCGCTTGTCCTGAGCCAGGTTCTGCTGGAGGTTTCTTCCTGTTAAAGGGGAGTTTTTCTCTTCACTGTCGCTATATTTTCCTGAACTGCGCTGCTCTGGGCGGCTGCATGTTGGAGTAGCTCTGTTGACTACATGTAAGTTTTGCCTTTCTTGGGCATTTTTTCTTGTAGTTTCTCAAGAAAAACTGTATTTTTGGACAGTTAACTTTTCTGTTTCTGGTGCTGTGAAGCTTGGAGGATTTTTACTGCTATTTTTTTTAGCTTTTTTCACTTTTTGAGCATTTGTTATGATGTGTAACCATGGCAACAAGCTGTTTACAATGGGGAGCAGCTGATTGACATTGGAAAGGCTGAAATAATACCTCAACTGAAGCCACAAATCCCAAATGAGCTAAAACACAAGAAGCGTGGCTGCAGAGCGGGAGCAAAACGGAGACAGAGAAAGAGGAAATTCAAACCATCTCTTCCATCGATCATAATGGGCGATGTGAGATCACTGGCCAACAAGATGGAGGAACTCCAAGCCCTTTCAAGGACTCAGCCAGAGTTTCGGCAGTTTCGGAACCACTGGAGGAGATAATGCAGAAAAGGATTCTCCAGAGAATCAAGAAAATGATGGACAACCCTGAGCATTCTCTTCACAAGACTGTCCGACAACGGAAGAGTGTCTTCAGACAGAGGCTTCTTCAGTTTCGCTGCAACACTGACCGCTACTGGAGATCCTTCCTGCCAACAGCCATTGTAATATACAACAACTCTTTGATGACTTGATTATTATTATTATTCTGATCTACTACAGCAATCAATTTCCCTCTGGGATTAATAAAGTATTTTTGAATTGAATTGAATTGAATATGCTTGCTCAGGATGGGGATTGCTGTAAAGTCATTGGCTCAACAAGTCAGTGACTCGATGCAATCAGCTGGGTTTCCTTAGATAGAAAACTGTTGACTAATTGGAATAATGAACTAAATAAGCTCAAGGCACAGTTTAATAATTTGATTCAATTGGATTGTTTGCTAAAGTGCCTTCAGATGAAAAAATAATTCAATTGACATTACATCTCCCAAGTGGAGGAGTTTAAGCATCTCGGGGTCTTGTTCTTAAGTGAGGGAAAGCTGGAACGCGAGATTGATAGGGGCATTAGTGCTGCGTCTGCAGTGATGCTGGCGTTGAACTAGTTTGTCGTGCTGAAGAGAGAGTTGAGCCAGAAGTCAAAGCTCTTGATTTACTGGTCGATCTACGTTCCTACTCTCACCTACGGTCATGTGCTTTGGGTGGTGACCGAAAGAATGAGATCGCGGATACCAGCGGCCAAAATGGGTTTTCTCCACAGGGTGTCTGGGCTCTCCCTTACAGATAGGGTGAGGAGCTCCGTCATTCAGGAGGGGCTCGGAGTAGACGCGCTGCTCCTCCACATAAAGAGGAGTCACACATTCTCACACCCGAGTGACTAAAAACGATGAAGGGTGACCAAGCGTTTGTTTCTGATGTGTTGGGAGCCCCAACATGTTGCCTCTCAATGCGCTGTGGCAGAGCGTTGCTTTCCGACGCCCGTGGTAAAACGGACATTTTAGCGACATTTAACCTCTAGCAATTTAACCTTCTCTCACCTTCATCTTAACCTTAACCCAGTTTGTTTTCTAAATTCCCCGTTAACCGTGTTGGAGAGGAACGATACAACTAGAAACAAAGTTTTGCATGCGCAAGTGGGTTTAGGTTAGGATGGGGGTGAGGAGAAGGTGAAATCGCTAGAGGTTACAGGTTAAATGTCTGTGAAATGTCAGTTTTACTGCGGACGTCGGAAAGAGACGCTCTGACACTGCGTGTTGCCTCCTGATGCGTCAGAAACAAATTCTTGGTCACCCTTCGTCATTTTTAGCCGCTTCGGGTGTGAGAATGTGTTGAGGAGCCAGTTGAGGTGGCTCAAGCGTCTCTTTGGTCAGGATTTCCGAGCATGTCAAATTGGGAGGAGACCTTAAGGTAGACCCAGGACACGGTGGAGAGACTATGTCTCTCGGCTGGTTAGGAGACACCTTGGGATTCTCCCGGAGCACTGGCCCAAGTGGCTGGGGAGAGGGAAGTCTGGGCCTACACTCAGGCTGCTACCCCCGCAATCTGACTCCAGATAAGTGGAAGAAAATTGATGTAGAGAGTGACAATCAAACCAAATTCATTTTAATTGAACTAAACTGAAAAAAAAAAAAAAAAAACTAACTCCGCCAGATGGACCCTTGTGAGTCATTTCTGCCAGTCCCAAGCCCGGATAAAGGAGGAGGGGTTGAAATGAATTAATCTGAATTTAGGCTCCACCTTGAGTAAGTATCTTAAATATAGTGAGACAATAGGTTCCTAACTTTAATAAGGGTCTAATAAAAACGTATGTTTTTACACTTAATATTAATATAAATTTAATTTTAATATTACTAAAACGTATTAAAAAATACACATTCGTATTGATTCTCAGTTGTCCAGAGCATAGTAATCTAAAAAGGTTTAGCTGGAAACAACTGGACTTTTCATGTTTTCCTAAAACGTCAAGTTAAAGCCCAATGCAGAAGCTGAAACCTGACAAAATGTGTTCTCATTTCTTCATGACACAAGACGGAAGAATTCAATTTGAGCAGGTTATACAGAGTGGGATCCGTCCTTTGTATCGAAACAGTGAGAAAAAAAATCCCCAGAAGAATACATTTCAGACACCTATGTGTGTGTGTGTGTGTGTGTGTGTGTGTGTGTGTGTGTGTGTGTGTGTGTGTGTGTGTGTGTGTGTGTGTGTGTGTGTGTGTGTGTGTGTGTGTGTTGCTGTCCTTGTTTGTTGTGCACAGCCCTGGTGGATCATCATCTGCTGCCTGTTTGCTTGTGAAGGCTATCTCTTGTGGTGTAGACTGTCAGATGCCCACACACTCTCATACATTAAAAACAACCAAAAGCCCACATGCAGTCATACAATACAAACCTAGAAAATGAGTTCATGGAAACAAGGACACTCAAAAACACACGCAGTGTTTACACATGTGTGTGTTAGTACTACTCTCATGCTTCATGGATGTGCATCACTGGTTCCACTTCAAGGTTTAAGCCAAGGGTCTTTAACAGTGTTCTGTCCAGAGGCTCTTCTGCACATCACCACTCTGGCGTCCTGAACCCAACCAAGAGCTCAGCCCAAACCTGGGCCTGAGTAATGATGACCAGAGGCACAACAACCATCTGTAATGTGTCCGCTCCTCCCTTCAGGGAGCTGGAGAAGGATCTGCTGTCACTCTGGCAGGGGAAACATCTGTTCCCATTAAATTACCGTGGCCCTGCCATGCAAGTTATCTCCACTGCACTCCATTTTACCGCCAGAGTCCTGCGCCTGTCGACAAGAGGATAAAACAAGATTAGTTAAATGACTGGGAACTGGGGACATAGTAGGGGATTCAGAGGGAGAAGGGAGAAGAGAGGGAGACATTTCTCCCCTTGTCACTGGCTCTCTTACCAATTAGGCCTGTGGACTGTCCATGAGTGAAGTGGAAGAGGAAGTGGAAGAGGAATATAACCATCCCATTCATCAGATAACTTGTCACCACATGGTCCAGTACATGACTACTAATGTTAACCAGATCCACTTTTAGGATATTTCATCATATTTGGATATTTAAACTTCTAATTCTGGAAAACTGGTTATAAGACGGCAGATTTCCTCTAAACCCGACCACAACTCCGACTGTGCGGTTACGCTGACTCTGGATTAATCTGTTATAAATTCACTAGTAAAGATTTTACATATTGACTAATAGGAGAAGAAGATATATATCATAAAAATGAGAAAAATAAAGAACTGTGAAATATACTCTAAAAATATCTAACAGTAAAGAAACTATTTACAAGAATAAAATAATAGAGAATAATAACAGCAAAGCTGAATCTCAACATTTTATCCTGCTGTATAAACGCAGAATACACTTTGAGATATGGTTCATTCATTAAGTGAGCCATCTTATTTCCTCCCATTCACACGCGGCTATTATATTTGGTTGTTTTCTAAGCAAAGTTTGCCTAAGGCTGATAGTGTAACACAGCTGCTTGCTTCTCAAATATTTATACTGTCATGAAAAATGATAATCCTGAGCATGGAGTATGACCTAATGTGCAAAAATGTGCCACCAAGTTACACTAGAAACCACAAGTCAGGGCACAAATTATCTCTGGAGTTCCTTTATCGCATTAATGACGCAGACCAGCCAAGGCCCAACATAATAAAGGCTGACATGATGTTTAAATTAAAATGAAAGCCAGCGACATGCTTTGACTTCTGGTTAGCGTGAAGTTTCAGCTGCAAATAAAACCTTGTGGAGTCACACTGATCTGGCTCAGATTGTAGGATTAGAGCGAGTGAGGTTAGAAGACAAAGACTTAACCGCAGGGTAAAATTAGCAGGGGGGTAAGAAGAGATGGTGAAGAAACCCTGCTGAGTTGTGAAAAAGAGGAAGGAATAAATATAGGTAAAAAAAACATTAAATAAGATCCACATAAATAGAAATCTAAATGCAAAATTGTTTAATCTTCAAACACCATTTGCATAAATGCACACACACACACACACACACACACGATTGCACGTTTGCCCTTGATAAAGCTGCAGAGTCGTTGAATGACTGCAAGTCAGAGTCTGTAGTAATGTGATATGTTTTAGGAAACAAAAACAACTTAGAGTAAAGGATAGTTAGTCATTTTAAAGTGTTGGGGTGCAAACGTGAAGAGAAATGTTCAGAACAGGAAAAGTCAAAGAAAGAAAGTACAGAAAATGTAACCACTGATTTTAAATAAACAGCATCTTACTGGTACTTTTACTGTCATTTGGTTGTGAAAAATGTTCAAAGAAAGCCCTGAATAGCTGCTTAAATCTGCATATTTATTGTGAGCTTATCTTTATAAAATGAGATGATGGTTTAAAATCATTTAGCTAAAGTTATTCAGGGCCACTGAAGGTCCAACGAGCCTGAGTTAAGCTGTGGTAACAGGGGAGAAACTGTAAAATAGTCTTAAAGCTTTTGCTGTTTGCTTGTTCGAGTTGTATTCAAATATTTATTATATGAAATATTTGATGATGATATTGAACATGGTATTTAACAGTGATGATAGCGCTAAAAGGCAAAATAGATTTTTTTTTTTTACTTGATCTTGTTACATTGTCCCACACTGAGTAGTCCGTCCCACATTTGGCGAGTCGGGATCTCATCTTCCTACATTTAGGGAGCATGCGGAGTATCATAGCATTTAAATAGAAACAAAATGTGTCTATTGTAGGGTTTCATTATTATTTATGAGTTTTCAGACCTCCAACTTGTTTGTTTTTTTATGTAAAAGGCTGACACCTGCCTAAATGCAATAATGCTCAAACTCAACATTTTCCTGTTCTGTGAGTTATCATGGGCTAACAGAATTTAAATAAATAACCAAGTTCTGCCCTTGACCATCAACAGCATAGTTTAAATGCAGGAATGGGACCTGTTTAAAGGAACCAGGCAGCAGAAACAATAACCTTGACACACTAACACATTTGTCCCGAACGTGTTCAAATAAAACGCCCTAAAAACTATGATTTCCTTCATTTATTTTCAGAAACCAGATAAGAAATGTGTTAATATTATAAATATATTTACCAGAGGCGTGGCAGGGCCCCCCCCTATCAAATGGCTTTGTCAAAAAAGTATATGCAAATTTATTTAATTATGGATGGGTGTCATTTCAGGCCATCCTACAATGAAATTAAATAGAATTTAAAATAAATAGTACTTTTCTATGCATATATGTATATATATATATGTATATATATATACATATATATATATACATATGTGTGTGTGTGTGTGTGTGTGTGTGTGTGTGTGTGTGTGTGTGTGTGTGTGTGTGTGTGTGTGTGTGTGTGTGTTGCCCTGCGATGGACTGGCTCTCTGTCCAGGGTGTACCCAGCCTGATTGCCCATTGACCGCAAGAGATAGGCACCAGTTCCCCGCGACCCTGCGTGGACAAAGCGGGTTCAGAAACTGGATGGATGTGTGTGTGTGTGTGTGTGTGTGTGTGTGTGTGTGTGTGTGTGTGTGTGTGTGTGTGTGTGTGTGTGTGTGTGTGTGTGTGTGTGTGTGTGTGTGTGTGTGTGTGTGTGTGTGTGTGTGTGTGACTAAAACAACACTGATGCTAGTAGCATCAAGTTAGGCTAAAGAGCCAAACAGAATTGCTTTGATAGAAACTGTCATCTTTTTGTAAACCCTTTCCTGAAATTTTTAAAGATAGCCTTCCAGGCTGGAGGTATACACGTTCATCAGTTCTGTTGCTCCTTTTATACCTCTTCCAATGAAACATCCACCGATACTTGATATTAAACTTTTCTTCCCTCTCTTTTAATAGTTCTGATGTTTAATTCTGCAGAGATATTTTCCCGAGATTGCACATCCTTGCAATTCAACTCAAAGGTAATCTTTTCAGACAAACAATGATTTTTGTGATCACTGCCTGCACTGCTATCCCCAACCTTTCAGCAGAAATGCATTTTTATGATACAATCTAACCGCACTGTACAAACTGGGGTTGGACATTTTATTGGTAGGACCTGTAAAAGCTGTGTTGTGCCTGAAATCTCCCTCGAGTGTGTTCTAGTTCATTTCTTGTATTAAAGAGTGCAGATGCAGGAATACTCCAGCCTTTCTTCATGCTGTCATTTGAAATGAGATGTAATGCCAAAAAGCTCCATGGTATTAAAAAGGTTGTTTTTCATTCATTTTTTTTAAAGATAAGTTATAATGCATTTGCCTTACACAGCAGAGCACAAGGTAAAAAGGGCAGATCTGCAGCTCTGGGCAGGAAGTTTTATGTATTATTTATTTATTTACTTTTTGCACGTATAAAAGAAATTAAACATTTAATAGATCCAATAAATGCCTTATTCAAATGTACCTGTTGGTTAAACGGACTGGCCCTGTGCTATACCTGTTCTGGATTGGGATGCATCACAAACATTTTCCACATTAAAGTGATTCTCGTTTAGGCTGCAGAAAAAGTGGGAGGTCTTACTTTTCAGACGGAACCCACGCTGCTGTGTGTTTTCACCCAGAAATTATATTTTCTTTAGGAAAAATATAATTTCTATCAGTTGTTTGACATGAATGGTGCTGATAATTTAAGAGGAAAAGCAGAAATGATATTTATTTTTGCAGATTAAAATAATTTTGAGCAGTTACAAACTTACCAGTGAACCATGTGAAGCTGTATTGCCACAGGTAACAAAATAAAATCTGATGGGTCATTTCGTTCTGTTATGACTCCATAGAAAAACCACAGATTCGACTTTCTTTGCCTCCAGTAAATCTGCTTTGCATTTAAAACTGATACCACAGTGGGATTTAAATGCTTTTTTAAACGTGCTCCTATAATTCCTGCAGCTCATCAACATCCACATACTTCTTCTTTCTTTGCATGTGTTAAACCAGGAGTATTCTTCACAAGGTTTATGTTGTAACTCCTTTATTCAGTCTGACTGTTGTTGTCCGTCACTGGATTGGTCCGACTGAACGGCTGTTCCTTGGTTTCTCTGGATCCCAGGAAAAGTCCGTTGGTGTTCACACACCAAAAGGACTTAAATACAGACTGTGTAGAAGATTCAATTAATCCAATTTTGTATGTCAATTAAGCAAAAAATAAAATAAAAAATAAAATAAAATGGTACAAGTAACAGTCCAGGGGCCTCATTTATCAAGCCTGCTTACGCACAAAACGGGGTCGGAAAACTGCGTAAGCAACTTTCCACGCAAACTTTGGGATTTATGAAAGAAAACTTAGCAGAAAAATGTGCACAACTTTAAGTTGACTAAGGACCTTGCTTACGCACATGTTGGACATGGAGAGCACCTGCAGTGCTGCTGCTGAGAAGGATACAATTATGAAATCCTGCAGCATTATCACTTGTACTGCTTCGTGCGCACTCACGCACGCACTTGCACACACACACACACCCTGAAGCGCAGAATACGGAGTGCAGAATATCAGCAGGGGGACAGATTGAGACAGAATGTCATGCGTCTGTGACAGTGTGTGTGTTATGTCACTGTGACCCGATTGATCATGCGCCCTGGCTAGTTGAACAGGGGAGATCTCTGTTTGGCTGACTGGTTAGCACGCATGACTTTCACCTGGGAGTCTGGGATCAAATCCTTATTGGACCATTTTCTTATATTCACCACAGATCTCTCTGAAGAACTCAACATTGACGGCTTCAGCAACACTGTGCCTCTCTGTGGATTTTCTCTTACATATTTGTTTTACAAAATCACTTCCTTTCATTTCTCCACCTCACCCACAAGTACCTCAACTTCTGCTTGTGAAATTGCGCTTCCTCAATCTGCGGTCGGCATCGAAATGCTGCAACATGCCATCTTATGTATATGCATGAGATCCACAAGGCACTTTGCACTGACTATTTATGGCAGTAAGTGGGCGTGGTAAGGGCGGGATGTGACTAAAAAGCAGCTGAGAACCTTTCTGGATAGTTTCTGATTTATGAAGCGGAGACTGCGTGCAGCTGTGTGTACTCCACGTTTGATAGATCACAAACCTACTTGGCGTAAGTACTTTTTTTTTTGCCTAGCTTATGTACAATTTTAGTAAGGATTCTACGCAATGTTTGATAAATGAGATCCCTGAACCCTCCCCAGTCTTACCCCTATGATGAAACCCCAGAAAAGAACCCCAAATCAGGCTTTCCCACCTCTTTTGTTAGCTAGACCTTTGTTCCCTTTACCTTCCATGGATCAGCCAGGAAACTATACGTAAAGGGCTCTGACAAAGGTTGAGGTCCTAACTGGATCAGCTCATGTTTTTTTATTTATTTATTTTTTTTTTTTGGTGTTTGGGCAAGTCCAAGTGCACAGAAGGCAAGCAAACAAAACAATCCATCATTATTTCAAATGTATTTCTTCAAGGAGGAACAGACTGTCCTGAGGGAAAGAGATAATCTAGATGGCCAGTGAATATACTGGTCAGCATTCCTCAGAAAACCAAATCTTTGCTGTATTTTTATTTTATTTTTTTATAAATTGTTATTTTTCCCTGTTGATTTTAAGGGAGTGTGTAATTGAGACATACCTCTTCACACACAAAATCAATTGATCTGAAACAGAGGAGGGCCTCTGCATTATTGATGCAGCTCTCGCTCAACTAAAATAAACATTTATGGTCCTCCGCGACTAATTAACTCAGGATGTAGGCATCACTGCTTCATCCTATTTGTAATGCACCCTGAAAAGGACACCATTTAAATCAACTATGACTAATTGATAATGACATATTGTGGTTTGCTAATGCTTTTGTGCTGCTTTTTTCTCTGTAAACCAAAATGCACTCAACTCACCGTAGTAAATATGCAATTAATCTGTACAGAGAACAGCAGTCTTTCTAAAAGAGTCATTTTTGCATTTGTTGCACTGGACATTCAATTAGATACATTAAATGCACCAAGATTCCCATAAATCACATGCTGGAAAAGTTGGGACAATGCGACAACAATGGAATTTCTCTAACAGACATGTCGGATGTCAAAAATCACCACCACCATGACTACATGGTGCACTCCAGCTCTAAGCCCCCCGATAGTTAAAAACACAATTTGTGTGCATAATAAAAGCAAAATCACTGCAGGTTTTAGCTAAGAAAAGCTGTCATATTCATTGGAGGGTGTGCCAATTGGAAAGGTCACAACTGTCTATAGAGAACAAATGAGGCTGGTAATCGTTTTTCCTGCCAGCATTCTACAGGCACATAAAAGACCAGGTGCTTTTCTGAATCTTGATGATCCCCCTCTAAGTGAAATCACCGACGCACGTCCAGCTCAATTAGGCAGCTCCTGTGGTATAAGCAAGGGATGATCGCATCCTGGTAGACGGTGAAGAAGCTCCCACTGTGTGACAAGTACCATGGGGTTAAGTTAAATTACTGCTTATGATCGGTTCTGATGAGACAGATGGGTTCTGCGAGGAATCACAGAGTTAGAAGAGCTCTTTCAATCCTCCTTCAGAACAAAGCAGGGTCACCTGGGAGATCCAGAAGCCAACGCGTGTCTGACGTTAACTGTACCTCCGCAGGATTTTAGGGGGCTGTTAAAAAACAGCGTGTTCTGTTCCACCTCAAGGTCGTGTGTGTCAATGGGTGAGGAGAATTACTGAGGCTAATAGACGGTTCTCAAATTTAACGAAGAGCCCTGATGAGGAGGCAGATCGGTCCCCACCGACGGATCAGCTGCTGCCATTTCCATTTTCATGGGTGCTCAGATGCTTCACAGGAGGAGTGTCACAGTTGACTGCTGATCCCTGTAGATCTAAATCTGCCTCCCGTGTGTAAGTGTGTGTGTGTGTGTGTGTGTGTGTGTGTGTGTGTGTGTGTGTGTGTGTGTGTGTGTGTGTGTGTGTGTGTGTGTGTGTGTGTGTTTCCATAGCGTGCCAGCTAAGACCGATCCATTTCACATATAGTAGTGAGTTCTTTGATCCTGAGCCAGTTGTCACACCTCCTCTGTGTCTGAAAGTTATATCACGCGGTGCTTTCAGAGCCACAATGTGCTGTCAGGATATCTGCAACGTTAGGCAGCTTTACGCACTTATATGTTTAAAGAGTCATCAAAAAGCTCCAGCAGCTTCAAATTTGGGCAAAACGTTAACAAACAAAGACTTCTTTTTTGTAGTCTGCACAGCAGCCGGGAACATGAACAGGATGGAGCTCTGGTCCAGGATACTTAATCATTTCCTTATCAGAGGCTGCTGTCAGAGCCTGGCTCAGGCCTAACCCCGAAAGAAAGAGGAGAAATGAAGGACGCAGGGTGCCTCATGTTAGCCTGTCATCTTCTCTGAGCTCGCTGACACACCTGTCTGTTGATACTGGTGCTTTACTCCACCTGTAAATCCCCCCCCATGCCCACTCTGTGAAGGTTAATGGGGGATAAAGCATTTTGTCATAAAGCTTGCAGCAGCACCTTTCCTCTAGCGCTTGGCACAGGAGGCAGGATGGGGGGGGGGGTGATGCCCCTGCCAGCGGACACTAGTGAACAACTTGTCACGGTGACCTATTTTAGAAACAACCCCACAGAAGCAAGTTATGGATGCTTCCAGTGCAGTTCCATAGCTAAAGATGAGTTTTGTGCTTTTCTAACATTTGACTCAAAATATACAGCATGAAGTTTAAAAAGCTGCAACTTCCAAATGAATCGTTGTAGGCTATGTGTGATGAATTCCCGCTGATGTGGGAAAGTGGAAAAGGTCAGGTTGGAGTGTTTTTTAGGACAAAAGACTATTTGACATGCAGGTGGAAAAACATTTCCATCCCTAAAGGTCTTCTGAGCCTTGAGGATCTGGTGCCTCACTCTCAAGGCACAGAAATGACCTTCAGGGAAAGCCTGGACATGCTTTTAGTTGCAAAACTCCAAAATATTAACAAAGCATCAAATAAATGTTCCAAGAAAAGTAATAAAGCTCCAATAAATCTAGTATGAATTTGAAATGTTTCCTCTGAGGTCGGCTAAATGAGCTCCACACACAACTCACGACTCACGAAGTCTGCAGAATTACAGCGGGGCATGACAATTAGATCGGGTTTGACTTTAATATGAAGTGAAACTAAAATAATTAAATTAAATAATAAAGTTAATTACACAAGTGATTGGATCATTGTTGCATACACACACCCACACACACACACACAAAACCACTGAACAGGGCTGAGCATGTGTGTGTGTGATAATGATTAATACTGCACTTTTAGGACAACACTGCCCCCAGCTGACGTGTGGTGTGTGTTACTGGTATCACAATATTAATAGAAGAAGAGTTTCCACAAAAACACTCTGAAAACAAATACAGGGAACATGCATTAGTCTTAGCTAATGTTAAAAATGAAGCCATAAATCAATAAATAGCAGTTTTGGCAGTTAATGAGATGGGTTTTTTTTTTTCAATTTTTCACTATTTTTTGAAATACCAGCAAAAGTCAATTTACACTAAACTGTGATTTATTCTTGGTTCTTGCTAAACCGTTTAGTTCTGTCACTTTTATTATATGTCTAATTTAGAGTACACATGCAAAATTAATTTAAACATTACGCTGACATTACTGAAGGAAAGGAAACTGCAGTGGAAATGTGGTTTTTCTGCCATGGTCTGCATCCTGCGTCCCCCTCATGTGTTCTCCAACCCCCCTCTAGGATTCCCCTCATGTGTACCCAAGCTTCCTGTGCCCCTCTTTGTCTCCAGCTCCCTCCCGGTCATCCTCAGGTCTCCCCTAGTCACCCCTCTATAGTTTTTCTATAGGTTCAGCTTTTCATTTTATTAGTCTCCTTTAGTGTGTGTTTCCTTCCCCACTTGTTAATAAGTCTCCCTTACTCCTCAGGTCATTAGTTATTTTTTCTTTGGTTGTCCTGTGCCCTAAGTCTTTTAGGTTTATTATTTATTTTGAGCTTTATTGGTTAGGGTTTATCCCCTCTGCTTGGTTTTCCCTTCCCATTTAGTTAATTGATTTCACCAGTCTCCCCTCAGTTCTCTCTCCTCACGCACCTGCTCCTCGTCTCCCAATCACCCAGTCACTGTGTATATAACCCTGTCTGCAATGGACCCAAGGTCCATTGATGTTTGTCAGTGTGCTTTGTTCCCCCACCACCCACCCCACCCCACCCCCACCATTTTTAAACCACAAAAAATGTCAAAAAGAAAAGCTGTTTGCAACAAGACCTTTTCTGAAAATCTCTGCATACCTCAGATTAGTGTGCATTGTTATAATTTTTAAGGAGGAAACAGAAAGAAATGCATTATACCTGTTAAAAATGGTTGTCAATAAGTCATCTGAAAGACAGAAAAAGGATTAGTCAGTTGCCACGGGTGTTTAAACCTAATTTAAAGCTCCAAACTATTGTCACCATGTGACAAAAAGGTCAAAACGGAGGCATAAAAAGCGTTTACAGCCGTATGAAACCAGATGGAAGCTCTGTCATGGTTTGCAGCTGCTTTTGAACTACTCGTGCAGCTGACAAACACTGTCTAAATGCTGACAGTGTTTGTCCTGAGGACGTTTATATTTCAGATCACCATTGCATTTTTTTTTAACTTGTCAGTTTCTGCGTTCCCACCTCCTGCTCGCCATATGGTTAGTTCTCGTTTTCTTAATGAGAGCACAGCTAGCAATTTTTCTGCTGCTTTTGATCCACCCTGTTCTTCTGATACCGACCCAGATTCCTTAACTTCTCAGTTTAACGAGCACTGCCTCTCCATTCTGGACAACATCTGTCCTGTCAGAACCAGATCAGTTCCTGCAGTGAACCCTACCCCCTGGTTTACTGACAGCCTTCGCAGCCTAAAGCGCCAATGCAGAAAAATTGAGCGCTTGTGGAAGAAAACCCATCTCCACGTCCATCTGCTGCATCTAAAGGATCTTCTGACATCCTTTCACTCTGCAGTCAGAGACGCTGGGGTTTCCTATTTCTCCAACCTGGTGTCCCAGAGCAAAGGGAACCCCAAGGTGCTGTTTAACACCATCAGCAGCATCGTCTCTCCTTCCTCTCCTACAGCCTCCATCCACTCTGTTGCAGACTGTGAGAACTTTCTGTCTTTCTTTGTGGACAAAGTCAATAAGGTTAGATCTAGCATCTCTCCTTCAGCCTTATCGCTGCCTCTCCCGACTCGAACCAGGCCCATCATCCTAGATAGCTTTGCTCCTGTTTCTTTGCCTGAGCTAACCAAACTAGTTAACTCTATGAAGACGTCTGCATGCCCCCTCGACATCTTACCTCATCTTTGTTTAAAAGTGCTTTTCAGTCCATCGGTCCCAGCGTGCTCTCTATAATTAATGTTTCTCTGGTTTCTGGTCAGGTCCCTGCTTACTTTAAGAACGCTGTAATCCACCCGCTTCTTAAAAAACAGAGTCTCGACCCCTCTCTCCATAGCAGCTTCAGACCCACCTCTAAACTTCCGTTCATCTCCAAGATCTTGGAAAAGGTTGTGGCTAAACAACTCACAGCTGCTCTTGATGAACATAACATCTATGATTACTTACAGTCAGGTGTTCGTACAGCTCTTTTTACTGAAACAGCTCTTCTTAGGGTCTCCAATGACCTTCTGACCCACAGTGATGCAGGGGACTGTTCTGTTCTGGTCCTGTTGGACCTGACTGCAGCCTTTGACACTGTTGACCATCACCTGCTACTGGAGAGGCTGACAGAATGGGTAGGCCTATCAGGATCTGCTCTGGAGTGGTTCTCCTCTTATCTCTCTGAGCGCTCCTTTTCTGTGGCCGTCTCCAAGTTTAGGTCATCCACCATCTCTCTTACCCATGGTGTCCCACAAGGCTCTGTGCTGGGGCCTCTGCTCTTCCTCCTCTATCTGCTCCCACTTCAGCACATCCTGAGCTCCTTCAAAGGAATATCCTACCATCTTTATGCAGATGACATCCAACTGTACATCTCCTTTAAGCCCCATGAGATGTCTAAGCTGCACCTGTTACACACCTGCTTAGACTCTATCAAAACCTGGATGGCTGGGAGCTTTCTACAGCTGAATGAAGATAAGACCTCACAATCCTCATCTGTGCCCCAGACAAGCTGGTTCCCAAAGTCAGAGACTCTCTTGGTCAGCTTGCTCCTCACATCAAACCTTCTGTCAGGAATCTTGGCATGACCTTTGACCCAGCTCTCACCCTGGATTCTCATGTCAGTTCTCTTGTTCGCTCTTCCTTCTTCCATCTCAGGAATGTTGCTAAGCTGAGTCCCATTCTGTCTCGCTCTGAACTTGAGACAGTTATCCACACCTTCATCTCCTCACGCTTAGACTACTGTAACTCTCTTTTCACGTGTCTGAGCAGAACCTCCCTGAGCCGTCTACAGGTGGTTCAGAATGCCTGTGCTCGGCTTCTGACCAAGTCCTCCAAACACACCCACATCACCCCGCTTCTCCTCCAGCTTCATTGGCTGCCATTCAATGTCAGGGTTCATTTCAAGATCCTGGTTCTGGTCTACAGGGCCTTACATGGACAAGCACTATCTTACATTGGTGATATTCTTAGTCCCTACACCCCCAGCAGGTCCCTGAGATCCAGTGATCAAAGCCTACTGGATGTGCATCACACCAGGCTAAAGACCAAAGGTGACAAATCATTTGCTGCTGTGGCCCCCAGACTCTGGAACTCTCTCCCCCTGAGCCTGAGATCAGTGGACTCAGTGGACTCCTTTAAAAAGCAGCTGAAAACTCACTTGTTCAACGTCACTTTTGTATGAACTTCTTCACCACTCTCTCTTTATTCTGCTCTCCCCACCTATTCCACCTTCCTCAGGATCCACTGATTTCCCTCGTTCCCATTCACTCTCTCGCTCTTTCTTAACATTTTTTCAAAATTGTCTATTTTTTGCTCAATTTAAATATATTTTGAACCATTTTCTAAATTCTTTTTTATATTTTTACATTTTTTTGTTTTTGTGAAGCGCCTCGTGATTTTTTATCTTGAGAGGCGCTATAGAAATGATATCTTCTTCTTCTTCTTCTTCTTCTTCTTCTTCTTCTTTGGAGGTGCAGCCATTGGTGTACAGTAAGAAGAGCAGAGGAGAGAGAAGACAACCCTGAGAGGAACCAGTGTTGATGTTCCACAGGTCAGAGACATTCATTCCCAGTCTCACTTGCTGGTTTCTGTCCATCAATGAGTCAGTGGTCCACCTGCAGATGGGGTCAGGCAGGTTCATCGGGGACAGTTTGTCTTGGAGGTCTGGGAGGAATGTTTTGAAGGTAGAGCTGATGTCCACAAATAAAATCCTGGCGAGTCCAGATGCTGCAGACTGTCAGGCTGCAGACCCGACAAGTGGGCTTGGTCAGTCATGCCCATGTCAACACCCACTAAAAGTTCTGAGGAAGAATGAAGATTACAGTTTGCTAGTGTGTCTGGATTATAAACAATTTACTGTCACTAGAATGTCAATGCGATCAATGATGCAGGGGCGGTTCTAGACGGTGAGTGGTCCCGGAGAGGTCAGTGCCACCCTGACAGCATGCTTGGACCCCCCTGTTGAAGGCAGAGCCTAAGCATTAATTTTTGTGACACCTTAGCCTAACGCCAGATGTGGAACCAAAGAATGCATTTATCTGAAATCGAAAACTGATGCTTAAACAAATATTTTCATGTTGTTCCAGAGATAAATAACGGAAATAATGCATTTTTGTTTTGCTAAAGTGCCTATTTTTAGAAACTAGCTGAAAAGCTGTTGAATCCAAAGTAACTTATAGCTACAATCCGGAGTTTGCCCCTGACTGAGATTAATGTGTATGTGTGTGTGTGTGTGTGTGTGTGTGTGTGTGTGTGTGTGTGTGTGTGTGTGTGTGTGTGTGTGTGTGTGTGTGTGTGTGTGTGTGTGTGTGTGTGTGTGTGTGTGTGTGTGTGTGTGTGTGTGTGTGTGTGTGTGTGTGTTTAGAAATCAGTAAAAGTGAATGTCTTGATGTTGGTAATTTGTATTTTATTTATTTGTATTTTTTGCTAAGCTTGTCTCTCGTCCCGTAGAGCATGAACCAACCGCCATTCAGCATTAACCAATAGCGTTATGACAGTCACAGAGCAAGCACAAGCTATTGAGGACATACCTAGACAGATGTGGAGTTGACAACTTTTCTTGTGGACAAGAAAGTCTTTTAAATGTTTTTATAAACAACATAACACAATAATGATAATTGTAAATAACGTGTTTTAGCTCTGTGCGTCTGCTAGTGTGTTCACGAACGAGAGGCGCTAGGAAGTGAAAACATTTGCATGAGGTGTGATGCATTTGCCACTAGATGGTGGTGTTGAATAAAACAATTATTCCAGATTGTAGCTTTAACTAAATTGCTTCTTGTATTTTTGTAATTACTCACTAAAATTTGAAATTGCCCCAGTGTGTATAAAACATGTGACTCCTTAGTACCACGTATTTCAGAATAGGTATATTGATACACATCAAAAAGGCATTGTGTCATCACTGGGTCGTTCTGACTCCTTGGTATCAGTTAAGTGCATCTGGGGGAGCCTATCGCTCTTTCAGGGGAGCTGGGCTCCCTTTAACTCCCTAGTGACTCAAGCCCTGCGTTCTATACTCCATGTGAATCAGATGCAACAGAGCAGATGACACCCCCCACCCCGCACCTCTAGAGCCTCCCCTGTTTATCAGCAACTTACAGCATTACACTAATACATGAATAATCACATTGCATTGATTTTATGTTTTTTTTCTCAAATGCAGCCAAAATTCTTCTAATTGTTGTCAAACGTTGTGTTTGAAAAAAAATGGTATCGGTTGACTATTATTTAAATGATGGGTTTCATATTTCACTTCCTGCCTGATATAATTCTCACTTTTACTAATAGCCTGCATGTTGGGTGCCCCTGAAGGCATCATGCAGGTCAATAACAACCAGCAGGTGGCTCAGCCTGCTTTGGAAAACGACTACCAGGTCAAACCCTTTGACCACTTTTTTGTTCAGCACTAAACTTTGTACATACCGCCAGAGAGAGAGAAAGAGAGAGAGAATAAAAACACTACAAATGTTTACACCAAAAGCAGCTTTCAATTTAAATCAGTCCCCAGAGCAGCACCACAGGAAACCTAAACCATTTCTTTATTGAATAAACATCATGTTTAAATACCAACCTTTAAAAAATGGTGGAGAACAAGAACAGTCTTTTCTGTGCACGTGCCCTTTATCGTTCAGTGATGCTGGAATGTGAAGGATGCTGAGCGTCCACCTGATACCGCTCTGCGCCCGGGGGAGGGAGGGTCTCCTCTGCCATAGCGCGGCCTAGCTCCAGCAGGCAGGAGGGGACGCGCATCCTCTGAGAGATCCGCTGGAAACATGATCACCAGGGAAACCTAAACGCATTCCTCGGCTCCGGTCAGACAACACGACAGCTTTTTGCGCTCACTGTGATTCTCCAAAAATGATAAAAAAGGAGAAACAAGCGTCAGACAGAAAAGAACAACATTAAATCCGACATCAGCAGCCGCCGTGAGAGGATATCATCGGCAGCTATACGGTAAGATGCGGACAAAACAGAAGCTCTGTATTTCTCAATAATTCGTGTATTTTTAAAAAGCAGCTCTAACGCAATAAGCGTGATCTTTACGCATTTACCAGAAAACGCTGTCGCAACGCCTAAGAAAGAAAAGCGCATGCAGGTCACGGGGATCGGACATTTACTCTATCTAATTCAGCATGGCCAACAGGGTTTCAGTAAATATGGGTTAGTGGAGCACAGCGCCCGAAGACCTCCAGCTTGATGCGCAGAGATCCATGTACACAGAGAGGGGATTTACCAGAATCTGCTGCTTTTCTATCATAATAACATTCCAGCGGGCGCTGGGAGAACAGTGCTCATCAGGACACAAAAAGCATGGAGTATCTCAGCAGTAGGCGGCCTGTGGGCTGGTGTCCTCTGCAGAGCTGGATGCTGTGTGCACGATGTCTCCCATTATGGAAACAAGCTAACATTGTGTCATTGTAATGCAAACACAAACATACTCTCATGTAATTCACTTTTCATAAATAAAATGTACGTTTTTACAAAGACAATATCACATGTGTCTCTGAGGTAAATAACAATAACCTATTTCACAATAACACAACTTCCTGTCTCCTCAATAAATGGCCTAAAAAACTGATGTTAATTTTGGAATTACTTCAGAATATTGGGTCAGGAAGCACACATCCGTTGTATTCCCACTCTGGGAATTCACATGCTCTAGTTAAGCACAAATCTAATTCTTCATGGGTGGCTTTCAGCATCACAAGGTGAGAAACATGCTGAAAGTGGTGCACTCTCTGATTTGCATGTGGGTTTAGCTGGAGCCTGTTACCTAAAGAGACACAACTGAGTACATACTCTGCCAGCTGAGAGTCACAGATGCACATGTAGGATAATTTAGAAGCACTCCACAGCCCTCTATGTGGGGGCTCTGTGTGGCTCTTTGTGTTTTACAGGGTGGGGGTGGTTCAAAGAAAAGCTGCATGTTTTTGCAGCTTCAACAAAGTGTTGCCTTTCCATGAAGTCATGTTGGATATTGGGTTAGGATCACTGATGATGTGGCAGACGTCTGCTGATGCAAGAGCTTATTGACATCTGAATGGGTGTAGACTTTGCTGTGTGTCTTATGCCGGTCGTGTTTCATCCATTTACAACAGCATCAAGCATAAAGTGATTAAAGTTCAGATCTTATGGTGTGCTTCTTTGAACTATTGATGTGTTGCAAATAGCTTTTGGAACAATAAAGATTTGTATTGATCAACCAGAAAAGCTAACAGACAGCCAGTCGGTGCCTATATCTCAATCACATTTTAGTAGTTTATGCAAATACTATATTATAACTGTAGTAAAGTGTCTTAAAAGTGTTTTGTGGCTAAGAGCCACTAGGGGGAGCATTGTTGTGCCGGTTAGTTATATGACCTCTAGGTAGACCAGAGGAAGAAGTGTAGTTGTTGTATGGTGAGTTCCCTGTGAAAGCAGCAGAATAAAGGTTTGACAGTAACTTAATTACTGGAGTATGTGCTGGTTCTTCTCCCAAGATATCACATAAATTGGCGAAGAGGATAAAGAAACATCAGCTGGGAAGAAACAGCGGAGCTTCGAGGCGCGGCGGGGCAAGGAAGTGTTGGCGACCAGAGGAGCTGCTTCAGGGGGGAAAAAGTGAAAGAAAGAAAGAAAGAAAGAAAGAAAGAAAGAAAGAAAGAAAGAAAAAACAAAGGGAAAAAACAATGGTGGCTGTGATAGGAACGGTGAGTCCTTTTGCCAGAGAATCCCAGTCTTGGGAGCAATACAGCGAGATGCTGGAGGTTTTTTTCGAGGCAAATGAGATAGATGACGCTGATGAAAAGAAAGCTGTTTTGTTAAGTGGAGTGGGTTCGGCTACATACAGCTTGCTGAGGAGCTTGTTAAGCCCGGAAACGCAGAAAGACAAAACTTATGATGAGCTCATACAAATACTCCAGACTCATTTCAGCCCCAAGCCAAGCCAGATTGTGCAGAGATTTGAATTCAACTCCAGAATGCAAAAGACCGGAGAAACTGTGGCTGAATATGTGGCTGAGTTGAGGAGGCTGGCTCAACACTGTGAATATGGAGACGTTTTGCCGCAGATGCTCAGAGACAGACTGGTGTGTGGTGTTCAGGATGACAGGATGCAAAGAAGGCTGTTGTCAGAAGCCGACCTGACGTTTGAAAAGGCTCTTAAGTTGTGCCAAGCTATGGAGTCTGCTTCTAAAGATGTCAAAGATTTGAGGAGGACTTTGTTGGAGGATCTTCCGGCAGCTTCTCATTCATACGGGGGCCAGGCGGTGCACAGGCTAGCCATGGAGAAGGCCCAGCGGAAGGTTCTCAGCTGTTATAGGTGCAATGGTCAGCCCGTAGCAGCTGAATGCAAGTTCGCTTCTGAGCTGTGTCATAAATGTGGGAAACGGGGTCATATTAAAAGAGCCTGCCGATCAAAGATGTTGCCGCAGGTGAGCCACAAGGGGGTGCATGGGGGCCTAAAGAACAGCAAGAGGGACTCACATAAAGAAGGGAGAGCTCACATGCTGAGAGGGGGGGAGCAGAGTGACAGAGGACACAGAGGGAATAAATACCATTTATAATATGTCACAAGACTTACCTAAGGTTGCTCCCATTCTTCGCAAGGTGAAGATAAATGGAATAGATGTGACATTTGAAGGGGACACAGGCTGTGGGGTCACAATAATAAGTGAACAACAATATAAGCAGCTATGGATAAAAACAGCCGTATCAGAACTCAACACATGCCCACTGACGCTGAAAACGTACACTGGGGAGACGTTGGAAGTTCTGGGGATGGCAGAAGTGGAGGTGCAACAAGAGAAAACAAAAGGACAACTTCCCATAGTGATAGTAGAAGGCATGGGACCAAATTTGTCGGGACGCAGCTGGCTGCAGCAACTGGACATGGCTAATCAGCTGGTTAACCAGGTTAGCCTGACACCAAAAACAGAGGTGCTGGAAAGCCATTCAGAGGTTTTTAAGGAGGGGCTGGGAAAGCTGGAGGGCATGAAAGCCAGCATTTATGTGGACACTGAAGCTCAACCGCGTTTTTATAAACCCAGACCAGTACCCTACACAGTGAAACCGCGAGTGGAGAGAGAGATTCAAAGACTGCTGGATGAACAGATTATTGAACCAGTGCAGTTTGCAGAGTGGGCTGCTCCAGTAGTTCCTGTTCAAAAACCAGATGGATCCATCAGACTCTGTGGAGATTATAAGCTGACCGTCAACAGAGTGGCCAAGTTAGAGCAATATCTGATTCCTAAAGTGGAGGATTTTCTCGCTCAACTGTCTGGAGGAAAGTTTTTTACCAAACTGGATATGAGCCATGCTTATCAGCAGGTGGTGTTGCATGAAGAATCCAGGAAATATGTCACAGTGAACACACACAAGGCGTTATACACTTATACCCGCCTGCCATTTGGAGTAGCATCCAGTCCGGCTATCTTCCAAAGAACCATGGAGAACATCTTGAGGGGAGTGCCAAATGTGGCAGTGTACCTGGATGACATTTTGGTTTCAGGGAGAGATGAACAAGAACATCTAAGGAACCTGGAGGAAGTCCTGGAAAGATTGGAAAAAGGAGGACTGAGACTGAAGAGAAGCAAGTGTGAGTTTGTGGCTCAGGAAGTGACATTGTTGTGGCACAGAATAAATGCCACCGGACTACATCCACTCCAAGAGAAAGTCGACGCCATAGCAAACGCTCCACCACCACGTAACGTCACAGAGCTGAAAGCCTATTTGGGACTGTTAAAACTACTATCATAAGTTCCTGCCAAACCTCTCAAGTCGACTGGCACCATTGCATGGGTTGCTGAGGAAGGAAGAGAAATGGACATGTGTTAGTACATTTTGACAGCAGCAAGCCTCTCCTCTTGGCCTGTGATGCCTCACCTTATGGAATAGGGGCAGTGCTTTCTCATGGAATGCCGGATGGGTCAGAACAACCCATAGGGTTTGTCTCAAAGACACTCACGACAGCGGGAAATAATTACTCACAGTTGGACAAAGATGGCCTAGCTGTGGTATTTGGCGTGAAGAGGTTCCACAAGAACGTCGATGGACATCAGTTCACCATCGTCACTGACCATCAGCCACTGATTTCTTTATTTAATGAAATGAGGGCAATGCCACAGATGGCTTCACCACGTATTCAGAGGTGGGCAGTGACCCTGGGAGCTTACGACCATACCATCGTGTACAAAGTGGGTAAAGACCATGGCAATGCAGATGCCTTGAGCAGGTTGCCGTTATCTCCAAGGGAGGAAGAAACTAAGGAAACCACAGGAGAAGAGGAGCGCATGTTGATGTTCCAGGACACTGATGTTCCTCTGGTGAGTGCAGCCCAGATAAAAGAAGGGACAGACAAGGATCCAGTCATGAGCTGGGTGCGGGAGTTCATACTAAGAGGGTGGCCCAGAGCAGTGGCGGAGTCGGCATTGACACCCTATTTCCAAAGAAACGATGAGCTCAGCACTCAGGAGGGTTGTATATTGTGGGGAGGAAGAGTAATTATTCCCCCACAGGGCCGTGCAGCACTACTACAACTTCATCACACCCATCCCGGAATAACAAGAAGGAAAGGATTGGCACGCAGCTACATGTGGTGGCCAAACATGGATAAAGAGGTGGAGATGCTAGTAAAGACCTGTACCATTTGTCAGGAAAATAGGAATAATCCGGCAGTGGCTCCGTCACATCCATGGGAGGTTCCTGCTCAACCTCGGCAAATAATCCACATTGATTATGCAGGCCCCTTCATGGACAAAATGTTCCTGACTCAAGTGGATGCTTTTTCCAAGTGGATTGAAGCACACACGGTGAACAACTCCACATCTGCCACAACCATCAGGTGTCTAAGGGAGACCTTCAGTTGTTATGGACTACTAGAAGTCCTCGTGTCGGATAATGGTACGTGTTTTACAAGTGAAGAGTTCCACGAGTTCACCCTGAAGAACAGAATTCGGCATAGAAAAATAGCGCTGTACCATGCTGCCTCAAATGGGTTAGCTGAGAGAGCTGTGCAGACTTTCTAAAGTCTGATGAAGAAAAGAGTGGGGGAGTCAGTGGAAACCAAGATGGCCAGAGCTCTTTTTGGCTATTGAATAACCCCACAGTCTACTACCAGGAAATCTCCAGCAGAACTCTTGTGTGGAAGGAAACTCAGATCTACGCTGGATTTGATACACCCAGACTTCAAGAGTCAGGTGATCAGTAAACAGATGGAGCAGAAGCATTATCATGATCTTCATTCTAAGGCCAGGAGTCTAGATGAGGGGGACTTTGTTCTCACAAAGAACTTCAGCTCTGGTCCTGCCTGGATACCGGGAGTGGTTTCAACAAAAACTGGTCCAGTTTCATGCCAAGGAACACTTAGTAATGGACAAAGAGTGAGAAGACATATTGATCAGGTGCGTCAGAGATATGTGGACGCTGCAATGACATCTTCAAAAGAACAACGGCAGGGAACGCCAGAACTTGAAGCTGTCTCCCAGGGCAACAGTGAGCAACTGGTCCACGCTGAGCCAGAGGAGGCTACTGCTTGGGGATCACAACAAGAAAACGTGGAGATTGCACCAAGGAGTGAAGAGCCTCTGATGAGGAGGTCACAGAGGGGCAGGAAGGCTCCTGCTCTCTTAAATGACTTTGTTTAGCCGGGAGTGAAAAAAAAAAAAAATAATTTTCTTTCTTGTTTTGGTTATGTAGATATACGAAGGTAACAGAGTAAAATTTCACCTGGTAGTCTAGTTGGTCACCTTAAGGAGTAAGGATTGTTTTTGTTGTGACTTTTATCCTCCTTACCGGGTTGATTTCTAACTGATTTTGTCAGGGGGAGGGGGATGTAGTAAAGTGTCTAAAAAGTGTTTTGTGGCTAAGAGCCACTAGGGGGAGCATTGTTGTGCCGGTTAATTCTTTGTGACCTCTAGGTAGACCAGAGGAAGAAGCGTAGTTGTTGTATGGTGAGTTCCCTGTGAAAGCAGCAGAATAAATGTTCGACAGTAACTGAATTACTGGAGAATACACTGGTTCTTCTCCCAAGATATCACAATAACCTTTATACGGTCATACATTTTATATTTTCTGCTTATTCTGGAAGATCTTTCACAAACTTTAGCTAGAAAAGCCACAGTAGCTAACTCAAAAGCTAACTTATCCTGCAAGTAACCTCATACATGTAATGTAAATCCTATTTAAAAGGTTATTTAAGGGCATCAATGCAACTTTTTCATATTTCCACATCCTTTTCTTGAGCCAGTATGTGCTAAAATGACCCTATACAGGGTTAATGAAATGTTACTCAGACCCCCCACCACCAGAATACCGCATTTGCAACTTTGGAGTGCAGTCCTAGTTGGACAAATGTACAACGAGGTGAGAAGTTTCACTTTTGGTTCTACTGAACGGGGACTAGGGGGTGCTGAAAGCAAGCCCAAACTGCCTAGTATCCCTTTAAAGATGCAGTTCCCTGTTTTAATCATACATTTGCAGTGGTCTCTAGTAGGAATGAATACCTTGTAAGTTGTATTCTGGGAGAAAAAGCTCAAATGTGCCTTTTTCAAGAAATACAAATCAGCTGGAGGAGAAGGTAGTTTCTGAAGGCAGGATTTAGTCTTATTTCCTGATATTTGGACATCTCGCCTCAGACTGAGTAACAGCAACACAACTCTACCACTGACTCTGTTTGCTCTTCAACATTGATGTTTGGATGGTGCATGGAGGTGTTCTGCTGTGTGGTGGAGTTGCTAATGCTAACGTTTAGCCTCCACCAGCTGAGATGTTCTGTGCTGTTTCCCGGACGCTAAACCAAAAACAGCTTCCCCCGTCGTGAGCCCATGAATGTTAAGTGACAGTGTAATGTAGATCTGTCATGATTTTCAAATTCGTCTCACCATCTATTTTCTACCACAAGGTAATGCAGGGCATAGGTGCAGGATGTTTTTTTTTTTCAGAGAACCACATCTTTAAATAAAACACCCACAAACCACAGATATTTTTTAAATAAATAAGCTGCTAACACAGCATCTGTTCAACCAAAACTAATATGTTTCTCCAAAATGAAGCTGTTCAAAGAGCTACCTAAAACCTACTCAAGTGTTTAGTTTCTAGTTATGCTTATTTGCATCCAGTGTAGAAAACCACTAGATGTACATTTTGACTTGGTTCTCTTGGTGGTTTCTTCTCTCGTGTCTGCTTGTTGGTCTGCAAACCTGATGCAGCTCTGCTACATGAGAACAGGAAGCTTTTAAGTATTCACTCGGCAGTATTGTGGTCTAAAAACAAATGTGTGTTTTAGCAAGAGCTGCATGATCTTGCTGAGTAGGAAAAAGTACAAATGTCTCTTTGGACAGCAAGTTTTTCTTTGAATAGTTTAAAACAGTGTCCTTAACCTTCATCCCTGCAGATGCTAATTGTGTGTGTGTGTGTGTGTGTGTGTGTGTGTGTGTGTGTGTGTGTGTGTGTGTTTTACACTTGAAACCATTCAAAGTGAATCCCAGGAAAGGAGCTTACTTGTTATCCTTGGCTGAGCTGCAGCTGAACGACTGACGCTGTAATTGCAATGATTATCATCTCCTGTCCCTGGTTTCACCTATATTGTGTCCCAGAAGTGTCATTTTCAGAGTCCTCAAACCGGAGGCTAGAGATTACTTTCTCATCCCCTGATACGGCTGTGAAAATGATAATAATATTCCTCTATTTCCCAGAAGAGCAGCTTCTCATTTTACTGTGTGAGTGTTTCAGGCTCTGGACCTGCTCGCACGTGGGTGTGAAGCTGCCTGAAGGGACTATTGTTTCAGCTTTTCGGTTTGATGTCTTTTTATTACATCTTGTAAAATCTAACAGATTTTATTTGTTGATCAGGCGGTTTCTCAGCAGGGAGTCGCTGAGTCCTGCAAAAACTAAACCAGAGTCAAAGTTTGGGGTTAATTACGCAATAAACTCAATCAAACAATCTCCAAATAGAACGATCATTCTCACTGCCTACATCACAAATAAAGGTTAGTGTTTACGGGGTTTTCCATTGTTTCATGGATTCTGAGTTAGACTGGCATTAATAATATGATGTTAATATTTTGTCCATGCATACACCGATCAGAATCACTGAGAACAGACTGCTGTGCTGAGCTGCAGGATTCGGCGTTGCCTGGTTTGGGATGAAGTTGTGATTGAGCCACAGAGTGCTGGGCGATGACTGCACCTTCATGCAACTTTAATTACCTCCATGTTTGCTGTGTTAGTAAATGGGGTGGAGTGACACATGGAGGAAGTGGTTGCGTCCTCTTTTTGCAATGGATTTGCAGAACTGAAAGGAGGAAAACGTGAAAAGCTGAAGATGCTATCATAAAAGTTTCATAAAATAATCCAAGGAAAGGAAGATTAATGGCCTTTTTTGTAACCTATAGGACTTTTATTTTGACATTTGTTCAAATATGTTGAATTATACAAAAAAAAAACAAGAAAAAAAGAAAGAAGCCTTTATTCTTTTTGTTTAATTGTGCTGTATTTATGGGCTGCATGGTGGCACTGTTGCCTTGCAACCAGAAGGTTGCAGTTTCACATCCCTGGAGTTAGCATGTTCTCCCCACACATGCGTGGCTTTTTCCCACAGATCAAAGACATGCATGTCAGGTCGACTCTAAATTGAGTGAGTGTGTGACTGATGATTTATCAGTATGTGGCCCTGTGATGGACTGGTGACCTGTCTAGACTGTCCTCCACCTCTCACCCAATGACTGCTGGAGATCTGCACCAGCTCGCAGCAACCCAAGTGACGATGGAACGAATTACATAGAGAATGAGTGAGTGGGTGTGTTCATTTATAATTTTAACCCTCTGGAGGCAGGCGTTGCAGATTTGCAACATTAAACCCTACCTAACTGGCTACTCCACATACGTATTTCATGAGCATTTTATCACTCAGAAGTACTGTTCGTCCTTTTATCAAAACTTAATTTGAGTCTTCAATTATTTGAATTTTAACTTTTGTTTGTAACTTTATTTATATAATCTATGTTACAGTTTCAATTGAATTCAGTTTATTTTTATAGCACAAAATCACGACAAGTCGACTCAAGGCTCTTTGCAAAGTAAACAATTCGATACAGGTCAGTTCATTAAGCCAATCAGTAAAAGGTTTCCTATATAAGGAACCCAGCCATTTGCATTGAGTAATTTCCCATTTAAATACAAGCTACCATTGTTAGAAGGTAAAATATTTAAAGGTGTGGGTAACTGAAAAATCATTTTTTAATGCCTTTTCTGATTATAATCAGTAACTCTGAGATTTATATAAAGGCTAAACAAGAAAATAGTCTCCCACACCTGTCTCCTGCATTAGCTTCTGATAGAAAATAGACGGTGAGATTTGATAAGCCTGACAGATCTATGTTACACAGTCACTTAATGTTCATGGACTCACCCATCTTGACTCACGATGGGGAAGGCTGTTGTTGGTTTGGCATCCAGGAAACAGCAGAGAATGTCTCTGCTAGTTTAAGCTAACTGTTAGCATTAGCAACTTCACCACATGGCAAAAGCTCCTCCAGGCATTTGTTATTTGTGGAGATAAAATGGTTATGGTTATTTTACACTGAGACACATTTGGTATAGCCTATAGCTGCAAGTCAGTGGTAGAGTCGCGTTGCTGTTATCCAACCCGAGACGAGATGTCAAAATATCAGAAAATAAGACTCCAAACCTGGCGTCTGAAGCTCAGCTGTGATGTGGAAAACTTTAAGATCTGAGAAATGGTCCACCAGTATATTGGTTCCCCTGAGAACGACATACAAGGCATTCATTCCTACCAGAGACCATTGCAAATGTATTGAATAAATGAGTCAACCACTCTTTTGAGATTCAGAACCGAGTTTTCAGGTAGATTATGAGCTGTTTCACAGCTTTCAGTTATGAAGGAGTGCCTTTTTATTACGAACATGAGTATCATACTGCCAACAGCTTTTAAACAGTTGGAAAAGTTGAGTCCAGCTTGTACAGTGTTGAAAAAAAGAGGTGTTTTCCAAACTTGTTTCATTTATTTCCCTTTTTGTGAGCTTCAGTGCAGCTCGGACTGGTGTGGTAATCCAACTGAGTCTGGTATTACTCACTTCTTCTTTGCTTTCAGCCGTGATCAAGCCTTTGGGCTAAGCACCAACACTAAATAGGAAATATATCATGAGCATTAATTAATTAATTGCTGCAGACTATGAATATTAAGCATATCAGTAAGTTACAAAGATCCCTATTGTGTTTTTGTGCATTTGTCTATTTACTGAGTTTTTTTGCACACTTGGATCCATTCTAATAATGCACTTAAAATGTACTTAACTAACTTATAAATGTCCATTTTCTTGCTTTTTTTCAGGTTGATGTCATTTGCCTGCACGTCCATCAGTTTGAAGCTTTAAAGAAAAACCTCGATCAACTTCCTAGCTTACATCTCTTCTTCTGTAGCTGATGTCTCAAAGGATGTGAGTAGGATTCAGAGTTGGACCAAAATAAAAAAAAAATAAAGAAGCAGCTGAAATTGCATGTTGTAAGTAATGAGTCTTAGATTTACGGTTTAAGTTTATCCATCTCAACTAGACCAGCTGTTTACGTGGAAGTCAGAGGAAAGTTCAGACGATGACTTAAACCCTAAAATCACGAGCGCCTCCTCTCTCATTGAGACCATATGGATCTAAAAGCTAATTTTAGGTTCTGAGAAATTGCAACATGATGTTTTCCTGCAACTCTTAGAAATAACTGAATATAATTTAGAAAAAGTTGTTTTTTTAGCCACACATATACAGTAGATGCATTTGACAAAAAATTGAATCAGTGATGCTATGGTGTTATCTCCAACCCCAGAATCTTGACATTTATCTCCTCCTGCTTCCTTTCTCTTCTCTCTCATCTCGTGTCTCTTCCTTCCTCCCATCACTCTTGCTGCCACACTTTGCCGGCGTGTGTTTGTGTTTTCTCCCATTCTTTTATTTGCTGCTTGACAGTTGAAGTGGTAGCTGTGTCTGGTATTTTTTTATTTATATTCCACCCTGATGCCTTTGTTCATCTGTGCCAAGGAAACAAAGGGACAAAAACACATTTTCATCTTTCTTGGGGACAATACATGTCATATATTTACAGAATGTGGATTTTTAAAGTCACATTGATCTGTGTAGAGTCTGATGTGTGTCTGAAGGCGGCTATTTGTTTGATATTCATGCCCTCGTAGCTTGGGGACATTCTTTAACCTCCTCACGAAGCAAATAGCCCAGGAAGTACAGACACTTTTTTCAAAATGCGTTACACAAGTTGTTCTTTATGCAATCATCTTTCCACTCGGCATTCCTTCTCTTATTGCAGGTCAAAACCTGAAGGTAATTAGGCATCACATGAGTCCCAATCATTCCACTTTTTCCTTTTTTGATCAGTGTGTAAATTACAGAATGTTTGTTTAAAGGTACAATTCTGTACTTTCATATTTGAGTTTGCACTGTATTTTAATTATTTGAAATTGGACTTTCTTAAAAGATCAATTAACAGATTTTTAGAGAAAGGTGAAATCAGGTGAGACAGCCCATGGGTGGGCGGGGCCAGAGGTGGAGTTGCACATGTGCACAACAACAGAGCAGGACTGGATCATGGCAAGAATGCATGAATTTGCAAGAAAATTCTCATCAGTAAAACATGAAACAACCCTTTTCCACCTGTCCACGAGTTGCAATAACTTCCAAGAATGCAAACAGAACACAAGTTAAAATGTAATTTGAATTATTCACTTAATGTAATCTGCTCAATGGAAACACTAGAATTCCATTTAAAATGTATAATCACACAAATATACATACAAATGCATACAATAAGTGCGTGTTTAATAGGTTTAACGTACACATTTTCTGGTTTATCTGCGGCGCTGTTTCCCTTTTTCCCGCCATGAAACGGAGCATCACTCGCAGCTGGGTTCTCCACTTCCCAGCTATTTTTGCGTGCTCTAGCGGCCTCGACGTGACACTTGCGATTTGATCGCTCATCAAAAGTATTCCCATCAAGCAGGTAATGAGCACAGTTGACTGCTAGCTCTCCACATTAGCTTAGCTTGATGGTGTTGTTTTTTCTCAATTTTTTTCCCGGCACCTAATTAACATGTCACTGTCGCAAGCAGTTTTGTCACATCCGCCTCTAAAAGGTCCCCTGAGCGCTGTGTGAATGCAATCTCAAAAGGTTCCCCTGGGACAGGTAGTTATAGGAACTAACAGAATGGTTCTAAGAACTTAGTTCCTAGGGATTCCCTAAGTGTGGTGCGCGCACCCCCGGAGGTGAAAAGTGTGATGGCTGCGGAGCTCAGAGAAGTCTGTCAAAAGTCACCATTAGCGTAGCCAGACACTCATTTGTGGGTGGGCCTAAGAAAAAGTCAGTGGGCCCAATAAATGTAATTGAAAACAAGTATATTTTGCTTATGTGTGTGTGTGTGTGTGTGTGTGTGTGTGTGTGTGTGTGTGTGTGTGTGTGTGTGTGTATGTGTATGTGTATGTGTATGTGTATGTGTATGTGTGTGTGTGTGTGTGTGTGTGTGTGTGTGTGTGTGTGTGTGTGTCCTCCGCATATGCCCTAGCTCAGGGGGCCGGCAATCCGCGGCTCTGGAGCCGCATACGGCTCTTCCATCCATCTGATGCGGCTCTCTGTGCTTGTAAAATAATGACTGGATATTAAAAAAAAAAGCTTTACATTTGACTGCATTAATTTTACATCTGTAAGCTAATTCTAAATGTAAAGATTGTCTGCGTAAACCTGAACAGGTCCAACCCGGTCTTTGACCGGGTCGACGCGTCACGCTTGTGCGTAATCATATAGGCGCATTCTGAGCTGACGAGGATGTGAGATTCTGGGACTCTCCTCAGACGGCTCCTGGATGCGATGCCACATTGGAGACAGGAACAAGCACTATTCAGCCAAAGTTTCATAATCAGGAACATTTTCTAAGTGACAAGTCTCGCTTCAGTCGGAGGAATCTTCCCGCATGCGCTCTGGTTCTGCGACGCCCTCCAAGCCCCTCTCCACATCTTCAGCTCGCTGTGTACCTTATGTAGTACGCGCTGACAGCAAGCTGCGCTGAGCAGTGTCCAGCTCAGATGTTCAGATGGAGATCTTTTCTTGAGTGATTTAGCTACATCTGCGATGTGCATGACGAATAAAATGTCAGTTCGTCTGCATGCGTCGGGGTAATTCTTTCTATTCTTTCTCCGTCAAAATAAACGGTCAAATACGTGAACTGTCCGGTCAACACAACACAAGCCCTGCTTTTAACTGTTCTGTTTTCTTGTGAAAATTGTTGCAAATAGATATAATTAAACTTGATTAACACCAGAGCCAGGCGCACTGCGCCGTTATCTCCGTCACTGTAAATGAGGGAAAAACAAAATGATCTGATCCTTTTCTGACCTTCCCCACCAACAAAGTTTAATTACAACAATCAAACGTGACAGAGCCTGGATTTGTATTCTGAACAGTCTAAAGATGTTTTAAAAAGAAACGTATGACAAAAGTGGCACCTGCTCAGTAAAACCACCAACAGGGTGAAAAATATCAAAATATTGTAGGCAGAGACGGGCTACAACTTCTGGATCCATTTTATATAAATCGTTTTATTGATTATCGTCTTATGAAAGATAACTTTGACGTACACGAGCGACCGGTACTGGCTGCTGTCACCTGTTGTGATTGGTTAAAGCAGCGCTCTGCTGTCTGAGGGTAGGCCCCGCCCACAACACCGCGGCTGCTGTGGCTCCCAGTGTTTTCTTTATTGTGAGAAATGGGTAATAATGGCTCTTTGATGGGAACAGGTTGCCGACCCCTGGTTTAGCGTGACGTCTGATATATATATATATTCATATATATATATATATATATATATATATATATATATATATATATATATATATATATATGTATATATATATATATATGTATATATATATATATGTGTATATATATATATATATGTATATATATATATATATATATATATATATATATGAATATATATATATATATATTCATATATATATATATATATATATATATATATATATATATATATATATATATATATATATATATATATATATATATATGTATAGCCATGCCCTGATGTGGGGCTGGGGGGTGCGTCGACATGGTCGGGACATAGAAGGGGGTGCACGGCTAAATAAGTTTGGGAACCACTGTCCTAGAACAACTCTGTGCGAAAGAGACAAATGCTCACAAGTAACCGGAGTTTGTGTAAAACCAAATGTCTGTCCCCACCCATTTAGAAAAAAATTAATCAAACTTTGTCCCACATCATCTCATTTTGAGTGAAATAATCCAGTGCATTATGAAGCTCATTCATAGGCATGCCCAGGGGCGGATTTAGGACTGAAGAAGATCCGGGGCTTAACACACACACGTGCGCGCACACACGTGACACGCACTAGTCATATATATTTGTATTATACCACATAATTTTTAATCTGAAGCTACATGTTAAGCATTTTCAGGGCAGAGTATTGTTCCTGTTAGTGTTTAGTGTGAGATGATAGTAAATATTCCCTTTCTTTCTCCATCAACTTTACCTGATAGTAAGCTAAGCTAACTTTAGTCAAACCAGCAGCACAACAAACATTTTCAAATAAGACTCACAAACCTGAGTCAACACCAGTCTCATCAAAGCTGGAGTTCTGTACTTTTTGTCTAAAAAACGTCCTTATGTCCATCTTCACTCATGCGTTTCAGGCAGAGTGTAGAAGAAGCCGGCTGCTGAAGGGCTTCTTCTTCAGTGGTGGAGGCTCAGGCAGGCTGTATACAAACTATTGCCAGCTGCTCCCTCTCTGTTGGACTTTGGTACTGCATGTTACTTCCGCGATTTAGATCCAGGGTTTTTCATAAAACATCCGGGGCTTCAGCCCAAGTAGCCAGGCCTAACGCCGGCCCTGGGCATGCCTGTAGGTGGCAGTAGTTCGCCAAATTGTCTATGTCTTTTCTGGAAAAAAATCATTCCACATCCTTAACAACATCCTTTACCTGTGCTCTTCAGTGATTCCTATTTTAAATAACTGGGTGTCAACACGGTTCATCTGACATCAGAGCATCTTTCTCACTGGCAGTCACATTGCCAAAACCCCGGTTGTCTATGTCCACAAGCAAAGACTGACCACAGAGAATTTGCATATCTCCAGTGTCTGAAAGAATCCTCGTTGGTGGCGTTTGCCTTTACTTTCAATAGAAAGGCCAAACCACAGAAAAATATCTTCATTTTGAGGGATACTGGGCTGCATGTGTACAGAGTCTAAGAGTATTGACCTTCGTGCCTCATAGAATTAAAAGGTAGTTTGGAGATCTTACGGTTTGAGCTGCCGGTCTCTTACTGGAATTCAAGATGCTTTACTTTTTAATGACATGATTCAGAGAAATTAGACGCCTTTTCTGCTCTTACATATTCAGCTTAAGTCTCCCAGAAATTCCTGCTCATGATTAATTTTCGATGAGAGCTGTTTAACTGAGGTCAAGAGGCCAACCCTGAGCTGTGATGCTGGCTTTATTCCTAACAACCATGCTTAAAGTCACAGTGTTTATTTTTTCCTGGCAATAGGGGGCAGTAGATACCTAAATCAGTGCAAGTGAGCAGTATTTTTGTGTTGGAGTAAGACCTTACCAACAGATGCCCATTAGGGTCGAAAAGCCCTTGGGATGCAAACTTTAGCTAAATAAAAAAGCACATCAGACTCCCTTTCATCACTGGCAACAAGTGATGAGATAAATGTGTAAAACAACAAAATTTAAGATTGATGAAAGTTTTGTAATCGTTTGTGACGAATCAGAAAATTCATTTTGTCCTCACAGGCTCCCGTAGAAAGAAGCATGACATCTAATATGGCATCGCCCAAAGACTTAGACCTGCTCCCATGTAGTTTAGAGCTGATTATTATGGTTATATGCAGAGGTGGAAAGATTACTACAATTTCATACTTAATTACGAGTACCAATACTTTGATAATTTTTTACTCAAGTACAAGTCAAAGTACTTGCCTAAATTTTTACTCAAGTAAAAAGATCATAAATAAAATGTACTCAAAGTAAAAGTTACTTAGTTACATTTTTGACGGCATAAAGATGGCTACATCAGTGCAAAATCACAACACCATTTCACAACACGCTCGTGTGTGTGTACGTGCGCACACACACACACACACAGTTTGATGGAGGGATTTCTAGCCAGTCAGTGAGAACAAGGCGTGCACATTGATTGAACGAGGTTTTTCTAGGCTTGTACGTTTCAATTGGGATTAAAATTATTCTTTATTTTGAAAAAAGAAAAAATGTTGATTTTTAGATGCCATCAGGGAGTGCAGAATTATTAGGCAAATGAGTATTTTGTCCACATCATCCTCTTCATGCATGTTGTCTTACTCCAAGCTGTATAGGCTTGAAAGCCTACTACCAATTAAGCATATTAGGTGATGTACATCTCTGTAATGAGAAGGGGTGTGGTCTAATGACATCAACACCTATATCAGGTGTGCAAAATTATTAGGCTACTTCCTTTCCTTTGGCAAAATGGGTCAAAAGAAGGACTTGACAGGCTCAGAAAAGTCAAAAATAGTGAGATATCTTGCAGAGGGATGCAGCAGTCTTAAAATTGCAAAGCTTCTGAAGCGTGATCATCGAACAATCAAGCGTTTCATTCAAAATAGTCAACAGGGTCGCAAGAAGCGTGTGGACAAACCAAGGCGCAAAATAACTGCCCATGAACTGAGAAAAGTCAAGCGTACAGCTGCCAAGATGCCACTTGCCACCAGTTTGGCCATATTTCAGAGCTGCAACATCACTGGAGTGCCCAAAAGCACAAGGTGTGCAATACTCAGAGACATGGCCAAGGTAAGAAAGGCTGAAAGACGACCACCACTGAACAAGACACACAAGCTGAAACGTCAAGAGTGGGCCAAGAAATATCTCAAGACTGATTTTTCTAAGGTTTTATGGACTGATGAAATGAGAGTGAGTCTTGATGGGCCAGATGGATGGGCCCGTGGCTGGATTGGTAAAGGGCAGAGAGCTCCAGTCCGACTCAGACGCCAGCAAGGTGGAGGTGGAGTACTGGTTTGGGCTGGTGTCATCAAAGATGAGCTTGTGGGGCCTTTTCGGGTTGAGGATGGAGTCAAGCTCAACTCCCAGTCCTACTGCCAGTTTCTGGAAGACACCTTCTTCAAGCAGTGGTACAGGAAGAAGTCTGCATCCTTCAAGAAAAACATGATTTTCATGCAGGACAATGCTCCGTCACACGCGTCCAAGTACTCCACAGCGTGGCTGGCAAGAAAGGGTCTAAAAGAAGAAAAACTAATGACATGGCCTCCTTGTTCACCTGATCTGAACCCCATTGAGAACCTGTGGTCCATCATCAAATGTGAGATTTACAAGGAGGGAAAACAGTACACCTCTCTGAACAGTGTCTGGGAGGCTGTGGTTGCTGCTGCACGCAATGTTGATGGTGAACAGATCAAAACACTGACAGAATCCATGGATGGCAGGCTTTTGAGTGTCCTTGCAAAGAAAGGTGGCTATATTGGTTGCTGATTTGCTTTTGTATTGTTTTTGAATGTCAGAAATGTATATTTGTGAATGTGGAGATGATATATTGGTTTCACTGGTAAAAATAAATAATTGAAATGGGTATATATTTGTTTTTTGTTAAGTTGCCTAATAATTATACACAGTAATAGTCACCTGCACACACAGATATCCCCCTAAAATAGCTAAAACTAAAAACAAACTAAAAACTACTTCCAAAAACATTCAGCTTTGATATTAATGAGTTTTTTGGGTTCATTGAGAACATGGTTGTTGTTCAATAATACAATTATTCCTCAAAAATACAACTTGCCTAATAATTCTGCACTCCCTGTATGTGAGGTATCTCAATGTTTTCATGAAAAACTCTGACATGAGACTGTGCTCTAACCTGTCACATGACAAGCTAAATGAAATTCAAACATTTCAAATGGACCGTATGACAGCTGCTAACGATGGCCCTGCCCTACTTTACCTCTACATTACAGTTCCTTTATCCGTGTCCATCCTAGAGCTCCTCTCTGACTTTTAAAGTTAGCAGAGTTCATCCTTGGTAGTGGGTTCACTCTCTCATTTAACCCTTCACCACTGAAATCAGTTTGTTCATTCCAATCCTCCTAAATAATCCTCCAATCATCCAACTGGAATCCTCAAGGGTCCCGTAACGTCCATCCTTTCATAATAGGCCTTGGGAGCCCAGGTGTTACTAGAACTAATGGTGTCTCCTCACCAGCGTGAACCTCCAAACTGTGAAGGTTGGTCTCCAAACATGAACTTTAAATTCATGCATTTATCTCCTCTTGTAACACTTTAACATGTTTTAGAAGGCTTGTATCATGATAAGTTACACCTCCCAGACCAAAGATAGGTACAATATAAGATAAAACATGATCATAAACACTGCAGAGACATCATTATTTATAAGTTATTTTCCTGAGCCATTACTTCAGCCAAGATATAGGATGCATGGGTTTGATGAAACCATGCTGTCTCATGCAGTTCTATATGTGTAACACACACACACACACACACACACACACACACACACACACACACACACACACACACACACACACACACACACACACACACACACACACACACACACACACACACTGCAGCATGTTAGAATCTTTTGAATGACTAATTTAACTACACTGAACTGCTTTAGTAATAATTTAATCTCTTATTCTGGAGTAAAATAAAAAAACAAGCTAAATCATCACATATCTGTGGCATCAAGAAGCAACTTCTGAGTTCAAGCAAAGGGATGGAGCTCAATTTTTACACCTGAACAATATCAGGATGTTTTAACTCACAGAGGCCTGCAGGTCTTTTGTTTTATGAGCAGAGCGCTGAGAATCCGCTTGTTTTGAGTGCTAAACGTTATTTTGATGCTGCCGTGCCGAGCGGTAGGGAAACACATTTCAAACACGGAACCGAGTCTGGCTACCGAACCGAGTGGAATTGTGATGACGTCACACCGGTGCGCAAAGGTGCGGGTTCCAACCCACAGGAGAGGAGGGAGAGAGGAGGTAAACAGCAAGTGGATCAGAGGGACTGAACTGATGTTTTGGAGCAGAAGTGTACACCCACACCCCCACGGTTTAGACACGGCGCTCATGCAGGTGCCTCTTTCTGTTCCGACGCTGCTACACGTAATATTTTTAATTTATTAAGCCTATAATTTGTTTGTGCTCAGTAACAGATATTATTTAAAATGTAGCGAATTACAATTCTTTTTTAAAAACTTACTTGAGTAAAAGTAAAAGAAGAGCTTTTAAAAATGACTTAAAAAGTATAAATATACTAAAAAGCTACTAAATTACAGTAACGTGAGTAAATGTAATTCGTTACTTTCCACCTCTGGTTATATGTTATGAAGCCACCAATATTTTTCAACAACTGGGCATCATTTCATTCATTTTCAACAACATTTTGATGGATATTTCCAGAAATTAATGGTAAAAACTACACATTGTCTCTTTAAAACTCACCAGACATGACATAATAAAAACAAGTGAACAGGCTTCAGGTCTGCAGACAGAAGAACTCATTTTTTATTATTTTGCTGTTGGTGTTTCTGTGATTCATGATTGTGTCCAGCTCCACGTGAGTGTCGACGATGAAGCTGCTGAAGGACGGTCTGGTGCAGTTCAGTTCGGCTTTGACAGATTTATGGTGTAAATCATTTAGCTCAGGCTCACAGGGCTGCTACACATTTGATACGCTGTCACCAAATTACATTTGACTCATGTCACTGCTCACACAAACTGCATGAATGGTAAATAATCCGTGACCACCTGAGGTTTGACCTATCACTGCAGCTTTTAGGAGGTGGTGGGGGTTAAAGCAGCTGCAACTATTTTATTTGGGAGGAATAAAAATAATAGTGGCTGAGAATAAAATGATGCATTACCTGTGGTCCAACAAGTTTTCGAGGATATAAAGCTGAAATACCACCAGGTGCGCAGATGGGGTGGGGGACGAGGGGGATCTGTGCTCCCCCCACCCCCCCCATTTCACGTTGACTCCGATCCTTCCCCTCCACCTATAAGGCAAGAAAGAAAACAAAATCGGTGGTTAAGTGCTTGAAGCTCCTTTTTTCCAATTACACTGAATGCAGCATGACGTAAGCAAACACAGACTCCAGAAGCACCAAAGTGGTTGCTGCTAGGACGCAGGATGAAGCAACAATTACTGCATTTTTTTAAAAGACACGGTGTAAGTAGGCGGGACCGATCTGTCAGTTTATGCATGTTGGTTATAGTTTCAGTACACTGTTGTCAGTGTTGGGACTTACTCGTTAAAAGCACCAAAGTCGCAATATTATGACAAGCGTCATCGCTGACTTTAACAAGTCACAGCTACATGTATGATCCCTCATGAAGTTACTACTTTACACCAGAAGATAGTGGAGATGTGTAACCTTCAAGGTGAGCAAAGTTTGGGAGTTTTGAGTTTGAAAAATGCCTCCCGCCGAGAGGCTCCCAGTCGGGGAGAAGAGGAGATGCGCGCAGCATGAAGAGGGCAAATATTATTGTAAGGAAGAAATAATACTGTAAGGATGAAACTTACAATTGCCGGCAGGTCTGGTCCTTGTTGACTGATCACATTGTCTGGTAATGACTCACTCCGATTAGGAAGCAGAATATTGACTCTGATGAAGAAATTCCCTCATCCAGCCGGACAGATGGACGCTGCTGCAGCATCAGACAGCTGGTGCAGCATGAGAGGTGTGTGGAGTTTACAAGCTCCAAATGTTGGGTTTGATGTTTGTTTAACCTTCTCTGGGACATGATGGATGTGGAAATGATGGTAAAAACACTGCAAACATGACAGACGTAGCAACAATGTAAAAAATAAGCCATAAAAAGGGGCAGATGCCGATGCGTTAGATATGAAAGTCAAAGTGTGCCACATAATCATAACAATAAACGTAAAATATAACATTTAAAAAGAGCTTTATACATGTATAGATAAATTAAAACTTTCCAAATATAATGAAAATTTCTAAATAACGTAATATTAAGAAGGAACATCTGTTGGTCAGAAGCTGAAAAGTTTGGGAACCACTGCTAATATCGTTTTTTTATTATAATTTATTTGCAGTTTTTTTTTTTTTTTTTACATTGGGCTTTTTATGTTTTCTGTAAAGACTGTAGGGCTGGGTGATATGGCCTAAAATCATTATCACGATATACTGAGGATTTCACCTCGATAACGATAAATGGACAATAACTACAGGTATGCACAGAAACAAAAGTTGTCCACTAGATGGGGCTGCGACACGTATTACATTGAGTCACAGTTTTAGGTGACTCAACTGGGACAGCTTCTTAAAGGGACAGAAACGTTGCTAACCTACACACATCTATTCATTGTTTATTATCAAATTTATGGGAAAAACTATCTCGATAAGGGTCAGAAATTTTGATAACGATACGTTTTGCATAAAGCATGAGGTTTTGGTTTGTAATTGATTGGGAGAATAACAAATGACTGACTTGGATAAAGTTGATCAGGCAGAGCTTTGTTGCCAGCGTTCCAGTGTGCAGTGGCTTCAAACACGTATATTAAAGTGTTAGTTGTTTTGTAAACCATTGGATGAAATTACACAAACTGACTGAGCTCTAGTTAAGGCTCTTGCAATTGTTTGTATATGTGTACGTGCATGCGTGTGTGTGTGTATGCGGAGGGTGCACTGGACTTTGTCCCCCCCCACCCCACCCCCCCCAGTTTGAAAATCCTATCTGCGCCCTTGAATACTACCACATGTAAGGATAGAGCATATTTATAGTTAATGCAATGACTCAGGACACATACAACGCAGCTGAAAAAGTGTTTTTCTCGTTTTAGATTTTTTCAGTTTTTGCTTTTTTGTCATTCTGAAATGATTCAGAAAAGCAAAAAAGTCAATGTTAAACAGAAATGTGACAAAAGCTACCCAAACCATCCTACATATGAAAAAGTTACAGATCCCTAGGCCTAACAACAACTGCAGTCATGCGTCTGTAAAAACTGGTAATGAGTTTCTCACGACACTCTGCAGGAAGTTTGGCCCATTCATTTTTGCGTAACTGTATCGATTCAGTAAGAGAGAAGAGTTTTCCTGCCTGATAAAGGATCTCATTCATGTTGAAAGTGGAATTGCAACAGTCATATACTACTCTGCCTGCTGTAACTAGCGCTAACAACGAGCTAATGCTAATACGATCCAACGCTAACACGAGCCAACTGATTCTAAATAAGCCAGAAAGTTTTCATTTTCACAATGTTAGACAAACAATATTATTACCTACAAGTTCTGTAGCAACAAAGCCAGGTCACCATCAGTCTGTGATTTTGCAGCCTCCTTAAGCTCCCTTAAAAGAGTGTAAGGTGCGCTGATGTTCACCTTGATTTTAGTTCAACAACCACTGAAGCCAGTTTGCAAGCAAGGGCCTTGAACGGGCCACTCCAAGACTTTCTACTTGTTCTTTTTCTTTCTTCATTGAGCTTTTCAGAAGCTGACTGAATGGTACAGACCGACAGGCAGGGTAGGCAATTGCTTGTGCCCTCCCAGTCAACAAGGGGCCCCAGAGGGCCAAAAAAAACTTTGACAAAAGACAGAACTGTTGCAGTTTTGAGATTGTGACAATCTGTCATTTGACTGCTGGCTGCCAAATGATGGCACTACGATACCGAAATTGGCCTCCTAGTTCAAAAATTTTCTTTTCTGACAACCTCGAATGCCACTGCTTGCTAGTGGCTGTTCGATTGTCTTGCTGCAAAGGTGCACTCATGTAACAGAATTTTTGCTGCTAGTATCAATTAAATTTATGATTTACTTTTGCAAATAAGGTGATATGGATAGCTATGTCCCTTTGATAAACACGTGTTCTTTGTGTTTTTCAGGACACATTAGTCTGAAACTGAATTTTAAATTGCTGATCTGAAAACTTTAATATTAATAAAAAAAATTAAACACTTTCACTGCATTGTGTAATCTGCCAAAATTATTTTATTATGAGAGAAATAATCCCTGAAGTTCTATTTTGTTGCTGATAACAAAGGTAACAAGATTATTACAGAACTTTTAGTCAGAAACCAATGTTCATGAGAATAACTATCTTTTGAAGTATATGCATGTTTTTTTAAGAAGTCACGCTACGGTGTGCTGCCTCTGATTGCATGAAGATGTCTACTGTTGCTTCCTCATCAAATGAGTCATGAGACACATTTCAGCTTTTTATCAACCCGTCAAACTATGTTCCTCTTCCTCTTTTCTCCCCTCCTTAGCCACAGAAGATGAAGCAGCAGAAAAGATGCTGTGCACTTTTGCTTTATCAATTTTTAACTCGACAATATCATCAGAAGATGCAGAGTGCATGGTACATTTCTACACATGTCCGGACTAAATGTCCGTGGCTGCCAGGAAATGACAGATATGCTGTGGCTCGTGCAGTGACCCATACATGTAGCACGCCTTGCTGCAGGGAGCTGTGCACTGGACTGGAGGACTGGAGTGGATGTGAGTTGTCCGTTTGGGGGAGGAAGGGGGAGGGTTGTAGGAAACAGGTGCTGGCACTGTGAGCTTGTTAACACTGGGGGGAGAATTAATTCCTCCAACAGAATGAGGCACATATGCAACACATAGCCTTTGGCTGTGGGACATACTGTACATCCTAGCGTGAAAATATGTGATGTGCAAAACAGGAGGTGTTTGTTGTGTGTTTGCACAAAGTAGTGCCTTTTGGATGAGATCCTGTGGATAATAAATAGATGTGAGAGCGTGTTTCGGGCTTGCAGAAGCATTAGTTGAGCGCATTTCTGCAGAAAACAACTGTATAAAATGAAAAACTAAAAGCTGCTCATTTGTTGTTCTGAGTTTTAACATAATTTTTGTCTTTTAGAACATCGTTAGAGTCCTATTCTCTGCAAAAGCATTTAGTAAAATCCTCTTAAACATCACAAATTAGATCCCCAAATGACCCATTTCTTCAAGAAGTAAATTGACACAATGAATTATTCCATCGAGTCATCTGTCCTCTATAACGAGGAGGCTACTTAGAACAGAGGATAAATTAGGACATCTCTCTTTTACTCAATCAAAATCTTTTCAGCAGATCTGCCACATTTTCCCAATTTATTCACTGATTTCTCATCGTCTCACAGAAACGACAGGGAGAAACTGAGAAAATGGGTGTGAGCACAGAGATCTGTTCTGCTTTAGGGATGAAAAGACACAGAAATAACATGTCAGATTCTGTTTGATTGTTGCATAGTGCTAGGGAAGTCCTCAGAATGATCAGTGGTGGATTCTGGGAAATCATTAAAAGGAACTTTCATGTGTTAAATTACAGAAATAAATTACTAAATTATGTTTATATATATACACACACACACACACACACACATATATCTCAAAAAGGCCACTGGGGTTCATTTGAATGAATAAAACCTTCACTGTTCACATCTAGTCACCTGTGCTTGCTCTGCCACGTCACACAGTGCAGAACATCAAAGAGCAACACGGCAAAATGAGACGACTTCTAACAAACACTGCTCAAGTTCAGCTCCACGGGGTCCACAGAGGATACGGTTACTGTCACCTGTGGGTTAAAGCCTCCTCGCTGGTCTGATGTCTGCTTTTTAGGTTATTTGATGCTGAACTTTCATGTCAGCCTGACAGAACGAGACTACAACCAGATTTCCCACAAGGGCAGCAGCCGCTCTGCAGAGGAACTCACTTACATCACTCTCCAGCCACATCAAAGCACTGCTCTCATCCCTGCACGCTGCAGGGAGACCCTTTCATATCAGTGGGGCTCCGTCTAGTGGACACTAAGTAGAATTACACACATGGGTTTATTTTGTCCTGACTTTTCTTGTTTCCAATCCACAGTGACAATGCTGGTGTTTCTGGTTGGAATCACTGCAACGGCGAACGTTTCTTCTCATGACAACCAAACGGCAGGTAAAACATCAGACCTCGTCGTTTTCTCTAATTGTGTTTTTCTTTATTATTTCATTGGTTTGACTCACCAGTTATAGCAGAATGTTTAATTTCACACCTATGTGATTAATTTACTTTCTATTGCTATTTACAGTTTTATCAACATGCAGTAAAACTGAAATATTCTTGACTCAAGGAAGGCAATTGACTCATTAAATTGATTAATGTTTTATTTTATTTTAAATAAACACCACTTTTAAAGAAATCTTAAACAAGTACAATGTGTAAAAGTGTTCATTATGTGTAGGCTTCTTCTCTTTCCAAACAAAACTGGAATTAGGCTTAAACTGGAAAAAATAGAGTGTTGTAGAAAGGCAACATAACTTTGCTGGAATTAGAAAGAAGTTTTTTTTTAATTCTCTAAAACATGTTTTTAAACAGATCAAAATATTCCACAAAACCAATAGGTCTAAATACGATTCACTTTCCCCCTAACGATTACACGAGTCAACAGTGTTTTCTTATAACACCATCAATATCCACTTACTTTAGTTATTCATTTACATTTCAAGACACAAAACACAGCACCGTAACCCTGCACAACAACCAGACTTTATTCTGTTACGGAAATCCACGGATGACCTCTAAAATCAGTTGTTTGTCTCTGCAACAGGAGACACAGCCGACGTTTGTCCCCAAAGGCGAAGAGGCAAACTGGCATGTCGGAACAATCAAAAGTTAAAAAAAGCAAAACAAGAAGAAGTTACGTGCACCTAATTCAAAAAACTTTTATAACATTTGTAGATTTTAGAGATTCACCATTCAGACTTGCCTCTTTCTTTTTAGTTTTAAAAACAACAGTTTATATTTTGATTGTAAGATGACAAAACTTGTGTACAAATGATTTTGAACAAAGAAAATAAATGAAAACATTAAATATGAAGTATAAAAGTCCTAATTTCCTGCGTCTTGTTGCAGAGAACCCCACCCAGCAGGGTGCTCATGTGCTGCCCTCCACGCTGATCATCTCCCTCCTTCTGATCATCGTGGTCCTGCTGACAGTTTACTGTCTAAGGTGAAGAAATCTGCTGTCTGTGTCATAATCGCTCCCTGGGAGGGAATGTGCCTGGGTGGGGGGGTGGTTCTCCAAACAGATGGTGAGCAAGGACTTATGGGTAAACAGCTGCACTTTAAGTAAGACAGCAAACAAAAGCAGCTGGGTCAGATCGGGCCATGCTTTCGACAGCATGAGGAGGAACAGCTTCACCTCTCTGAGATGGTCAATGCTAGTTTTGGAATGTGTTTTATATTCCTGCTCTAAGAAAAAGTATTTTTCTGTATAATGAATTATTTTGTCATTATTGTAGGTTCAAAAACCACAAAAAGGCTCTTATTACATCCGTGGATAAAAAGATCCCGAATGGCTTCTTGGAGGAACAAGGTACTCATGTGCTGCACTCAAAATAACCACACGAGCATGAAAATCTAACGCTGCATTTTTCCATTTTATTTCCTTTTTTTTATTTATTTGACTTGTACATTGAAGCTCTTTATGAACAAGAGAAGCCTGCAGGTGATCTGGAGCTGCAAAGGCTGGGGACGACTCAGATTTCACAGCACACACAGGGAGCCACATAAACTTAGTCTTCAAGTGGAGAATAAATGCACGGAAATGCCAGATTCTGAGCTGAGATAGTTTTGTGCACCAAGTTTATGACTCCAGAAATCATGTCTGTCATGTAGCCACAGAGGTAGGAGATCTTAATGGTCATCAGGCTTGTTTTTGTGGGCGCTGTGAGAGTCTGTAATGTTCTCCAGTGGGAGGTGTTTGCTCTCTGACCACCGTATATCCCTTTTCAACACAGGAGAGCAAACAGTGGTCCTCCTCCCAAGATCTCCCTCGCCATCCAAGAGGTACTTCCCAATCCCCCTAGACTTGATGGAGGAGGAGTACCGCATACGCTCCGCCGACGACGGCAAGCTCTTCAGAGAGGAGTTCAACGTAAGTGGAGCCGGTGTGGACGAAGATGTTTGTCCTGCAAACGTACAACAAAAAGGAAAAAGAAAGGGCAATAAAATGTTTTAGAAGGCTTTGTACCGTTTTTCTCACATGAGGATTGGATTCTTCCTTTGTAGTCTCTGCCATGTTACTACCATCATGGGTCCTTTGAGGAGGCGAGCAGAGAGCACAACAGAGAGAAAAACAGATACCCGAACATTTTACCATGTGAGTCGGGATGCACCGTATCTTCTCTGTTTGGTTTATTGGTAACTACATCATGAGGGAGCTGGATTTATATTAAGATATGAAGGAAAACAACTTTTTTACTGTTTTTCTTGTTTCAGACGATCACTCTCGTGTGGTTCTGAGTCATATTGATGGACACCTGTGCTCAGACTACATAAATGCTTCCTACATAGATGTAAGTGTTGATAGCAACTAAAATCCTAAAGAGCAAGTCACCCCCAAGTCAACTTCCTTTTGCTGATAAACTATATAAATGAGGGTCTGGTTGTGCTGTAAACATGTGTAGTTTGGTACTTTAGTTCATCTTAGTTAAAATTTTTATATTCTGCCTAAAATGTCAGTGTCTTCAGGTAAAAAACTCTGCGCTGCAAAATAACTTCAATCTGCCATGGCTATTAGCTAATAGGTACACTATGACATTAGCTGGTACATGATGATGTCACAATGCTGTCGTGAGCCTGTGTGTGTGTGGATTTGTTAGCAACTCCGCCCTCTCGGTCTGCCAGGCAACAGCATTTGTTGCATTTTTCTAACAGGAAGTGGGAGTGGAGTAAGACTGGTAAGGGGTGACTTTCTCTTTAATGATGAGGATTCTTCTCCTGACCTGTTTGGACTTAATTCATTTATTCCACAGGGGTATAAGGAGAAGAACAAATTCATTGCAGCTCAAGGTAAAAGAACCATCCAATTACAAGCAACCAGTTGAGTGTTTGACCGTTTTTAAGACATGATTTTAAAAACACTCCTCTTTGTTGTGTTTAAGGCCCAAAGCCTGAGACGGTAGCCGACTTCTGGCGGATGATTTGGGAACAGAAAACAGCAACTATAGTTATGCTGACGAATCTAAAAGAAAGGAAAGAGGTATTTCATCCTTTTACCGATTTGCTTCAAAGCAACGCACAGTTGGTGAAAAGCTTTGGTGTTCTCAAAGTCATGAGCATAATTTATTTGACCCCTCTCCTAACCAAGAATCCATGCAACATGTAACCCCGGCAGCTTACTAAGCATTGCATTAAATCCTGCCTCAAAGGGATAATTGAGTGCTCAAAAGCAAGTTTGATGGGGCAGAATAGAAGCGGTGGGGATCAATGATGGAATAATCGTTGATAAGATCCTAAGAGGCTTCATGATAATTAGAGAATCTAGTTAATGGGTTGAAACGTCACTGTGAAGACCTTATTGACTGTCAGAGTCACACAAAGTCTCTGTGATTGCCTTTTAAATTGGATTGTGAGATGCACACATGAAATGCAAAAATGTCTCCTTGCATGTGTGGAAGCATGCATCTGGGTGATGTCAGCTGTTGCATGGTGTGCTGCAGAAAAGTAAAATAAAAAAATAACTGCTTGTTGTTGTGATGGCCAAACCAGGAGAAATGTTGCCAGTACTGGCCGGAAAAAGGCTGCTGGATGTATGGGAATGTCCGAGTGGCGGTGGAGGACATCACGGTGCTGGTGGACTACACTGTTAGAAAGTTCTGCGTTCAATATGTAAGTGTGTTCAAAATATTAAGTTCATAAATTATGGATGAACGCTCATTATGAGCAGGTGAATCGTGTTTAAAAAGAGTTTCTCAGTTTAAAAACATCTTTTTTTCTTTGTGTTTTACGATGAAAAAGGGGGAAAAAGGTTGTAAAAAGAATGCCTTCAACCGGTAATTTATTTGTGTTCTAGATTTGTTTACTTGTGGGAAAATGAGAACATTTTAGCGAACTTCTGCAAAACTTGATGAGCAAAGAAGAGCAAGCCTGCAAAGACAGTACTAGGTTAAATAATGCAAATCATAGGCGCTGCATTCATTTTCATTATGCAGGTGTATTTAAATTCCCGGTAAACATGGTAATGTTCTGAGTTTATCATTATTTGATCCCTGAAAATGTATGCACGCAAAGTGTGTTTTTCTTTTCCTTTTTGATCGCCAAGTTGGATGTCAGCTTGGTATGCTGCGAAGCTTTCAGATTTCAAAATTCACTTTGTTCCTTCGCCATCTGAAGTCAGACAAGTACAGGAGAAAAAAAACATGACTGCACGGTAGCTCCTCTGTAAAAACTGACAGACTGGGTGCTTTTACGCATAGCTATAAAAATACATGCAACCGAGTGTTCAGGAGAGTCAAAAGAGTCTCTCATGAGAGAGACGCGAACGCAAACCAGTGTTTTTAATGAAAGAAATACAATCAACTGTTTTGTTTTAATGGTTAACGGTTGTGTTTCCTCACAGTTTTATCTAAGCTGAGAATTGCGTGTTTTTGCTCCACAGCAGGGTGCCGATGGACTCAGAGCTCCTCGCCTGGTCACTCAGCTCCACTTCACCAGCTGGCCAGACTTCGGGGTGCCGTTCACACCCATCGGCATGCTGAAATTCCTCAAGAAGGTCAAAGCTGTCAATCCCTGCTACGCCGGACCTGTCGTTGTGCACTGCAGGTAAAATCTGCAGCAAGAAAAACAACAAAAAGAGGGAGAACTCAGACAAATTTGCACTTAATCGGGTAAATTAACCTCTGAAATGTTTTAAGAGGGAGAACTTGGTGCTTTAAACTTCAGAACAAACCTCCACAGTAATGCGTTTGTTCAGCAAAGAAACCTGCAGCTGACCACAGCAACTGCTACAACAGGTGCTCGGGGAGAGGGGTTGTTGTTTCTGAATGAGGCTCGCTCACCACTGAAGCCCAACACTCCGCTGTGGGCTCCAGGCTCTGAGCTCCCAGCGGTGCCGTTTGCTAAAATGACCCTTATAAATCTGTTAGGGTGTGTTTCGGCACTACATGAGCTTGTTGTCGCTCACAATCGACCACTTTGTCAAAGGTAGAATGTGACTGAACAACTAAGAAACTAAGACAATATGACATGTTTGATTTGCTTTCTGCAGTATGTGTCTGTTGCCCCCAGCAGGAACTGTGTACCTATGGGAGATTCTCCCTTGTTTGTGTTCCCACAGTGCCGGAGTCGGGAGGACCGGAACGTTCATTGTCATTGACAGCATGATCGACATGATGCACACAGACCAGCGAGTGGATGTCTTCGGCTTTGTGAGCAGAATACGAGAACAGCGCTGTCAACTAATCCAGACAGATGTAAGTCCTGACCCTTCCTGACCTGCTGTGCACTCAACTGACAGCTCAACTCGCAGCTCTGGTAAACAAGCAGGTCTTGGATGGTGGTGGCAGAAAAAATTAAAACAGAAAGAAAATAGTTTGGCAAAGTAAATCTACTTCGATGATGTGCCTTTTCTGTTCTTCCTCAGATGCAGTACTCCTTCATCTACCAGGCTCTGCTGGAATACTATCTGTATGGAGACACAGAGCTAGATGTGTGCTCTCTGGAGGGCCACCTGCAAAGGCTTCACAACACCAGGGCCCCCCACGACAGGCTGGGCCTGGAGGAGGAATTCAGGGTACGAAGGAAGAAGCTCCCTCTTAAACATTTCGTGCAGGAATGAATCGTCCCCATCACGGCATGCCTTGCACTGTCTTATCATGGAAAGTGTGCCCAGGGTGACGCTTTTGGCAGTAGAAACATAAATAACAATGCTTTGGATCAGCTGAAACTTTATAAGACACCACCATCTGTCACATGGAATTTGATTTAACTTTGAGGAAAATTGCACGCAATTTGGCTGCAGAGTCCTTCCAACGCCTTTTTCTTCTTCCGACCTCACAGGAAATATTTCGTCTGTGACAGCTGCTTCTGGATTTTAACGTGTTTTTTTAAAGTTGCATTTTGCTGATTAAAACAAACTTCTGTACCACCGCGCTTGTGTCTTCTCCCTCCAGAAGCTGACCAACGTTCGCATAATGAAGGAGAACATGAGGACCGGGAACCTTCCTGCCAACATGAGAAAGAACCGGGTTCTTCAGATTATTCCCTGTAAGGACTACTCATCTGCACCACAATACATCATAACTGACATCAAAGCACCACACCGTGTGGGACTTTATTGACACCATATTTGGAAATCCTGTTTTTTATTTAATGATGTTTAAAGTTTGCTTGTGTATTTAACGATGAGGACAGGTGAAATACGACGTTGCACGTTTGAGTTTGCTTAGAATTCCTTTTGCTGTAAGACGTTTCTAACTTTTTATTGTATTAGGAGCCTCATATGGACAGTTTCTTGTCGTTTCTCCCTTTTGCAGATGATTTCAACCGAGTAATACTGTCAGTGAAAAGAGGACTGGAGTTCACCGACTACATCAATGCCTCCTTTATTGATGTGAGCTCTCCTACACGACCTCCTCCATAGATTTCCCATAGAAGTATAAATAAAGCTCATTGTTGTCTTCACAAACAATGCAAAATATAATGTTTGCTGCACTCTTCGACATTGTTTACTGGACGATCTGCCCTACAGGGCTACAGGCAGAAGGACTATTTTATCGCGACCCAGGGCCCTCTGTCTCACACGGTGGAGGACTTCTGGAGGATGGTGTGGGAGTGGAGGTGTCATTCAATCGTTATGCTCACCGAGCTCAAAGAGAGGGAGCAGGTATTTCTCTTGTCAAGTTAAACCGATGTGCAAATCATCACATTTATGAACCAATTTATTTTTTATCTGCTTCACTTTTAAATCATTTTCCTAATTTCTGCCATTTTATTTTTCCATTTCAACCCTCCAATTAGGAAAAGTGTTTCCAGTACTGGCCATCAGAGGGCAGTATGACATTTGGAGATTACACAGTGGAGCTGACTGGAGATGCACGCTGTGAACCCTTCACTCGCAGAGACCTGGTTCTCACCAAAAAACTAGTACGTCAAGTTTAAAATCACAGGATAGGTTTTTCGTAAATCATACCTGTTTTTTGGACACATTTCAGATTTTTTTTTACTCATAAATCCCCATGCCCCTGGTGAAAACGCTTCGATTTGCTCATCTGTTCAGGAAAAGCAGTCACAGCACGTTCGCCACATCCACTTCCACGGATGGCCTGAGATCGGAACACCCGCGGAAGGAAGAGGGATGATTGACATCATCGCCGCCGTGCAGAGGCATCAGCAGCAGTCTGGAAACCGTCCAATAGTTGTACACTGCAGGTGAGCACCTTCACATTGACTTTTCTGCAGCTTTATCACATGAAAACTATTATTTATTACCCGATCACCTCAGTCTGTAAGTAATTTATACTTATACTTACATTTTCCTTTCCTGTTACAATAAAAAGTATGTTTCCTCAGCAGAGCCAGCATTCTACGCCTAAACCACTTATGTGATCCCTTATAAAGACTTAGCTGTGAAAGCTTTGATCAGAACCTAGCTTCAGGTGAAGTGATTCTAAAGCAGCATGCCCCGATGGGATTGATCCAATCCACTGATTCACAGTCAATTAAAACCTCTCAAAGTGAAATCTCCTCTGACTCCCACTATGATTAATCTGATAAGATGAGCTAACGACAGGAAATGGTGTCATCACTTGCTTCTATTCCTTCATCACCACTTGTCTAGGAGGGCTTTTTAAAGCTTTTTTCCCCCGTCTCGAGGGAATGGGGCTAACCCGCTGCAATCCCTAACGTCTCCCTACACTTTCTCTACCCAATCGCATGTTGCTCTCCCGCTCGCTTCCCTCCCTTTCTCCCTCTCCTTCTTCCTCTCCATCCCACCATCATTGTAAACATTGACTCAGTCAAACACAGAGCTTCCAAACTGATTAGTGTTAGCATTTGGATTAGCCTCTCTTTAAGTGAGGATAATTACTAGAGCCATTACACAAAGGTCACCTTTACTCGTGCTAACTTTTTAGGTTAAATGAAAAGCAGATGTGCTGAGAGGTGAGCTGCAGTTTGGAGTGAAAGACTTTATTATATTGGTGGTTATTAGGGATGTAAGGAAATATCTGTTAATATCAGCAAAACTGTTAACTATTGCGTGTTCTTAAGGTTAGGACAAAAGGTTGTTTTGCATTATTAAGTAGTTTTTAATACTTTATTTAATTGTTTATCAATGCTTTTTAATATATGAAGTAACATTAATCAAAGGACTCTTATTGTAAAGTGTTACCAAATTTCAATGCGCTGAAATACTGCGATTTTTTTGCAATCGTGAATTGATATTTAAAAGCTATGATTTAATTTTTAGAAATAGAGAATACATGCAAATACTTGCTTAATTTCTGCTATGCAGCAACAGGTTTTTAGGCCTCCATCCTAATACAACAATGACATCTCGTGATATCAATGTGTCTTGGTAGCATCTGGTTCAGTGGTAGATCTAGGATTTTTCTGACTATGCAGCAATCAAGTGGCCTCAATATTTATAGACGGACTAAATATTAAGCCTAGTTTGTGCTTCTCCGTTGTTGCAAGGGCTCTCCAACAGGCTCGCAAGGAAGGATGGAGTAGAGCTCAAGTTTCTAAATGTCCAGAGACTGCAAGCCTGTGATTGGTCAGGATGTTGCTTCCTTAACTTTGTCAACAGTACCAATATCCCCCCTCCCAATGAATGAAACGAGAACTGTATATATCTAGCGACAGACACGGAGCAGGTTGAGGATCGTCTGGCAGAAGGAGTGCAGGAGTTCAAAGATACGCAGAAAATGTTTTATTCCTGTCAGTAAATTACATGAAATGTGGGTTTGGAGGTGGTTATAAAGTCTGAAATATGTAAACACAACAAAAACACACTAGAGACGTAACTGCAGTGGTGGCAGAATACCCCAGAAAAGCCCTGCGCCCTACGTTGTCCTGGCGGAGAAATACTTCCCAACACCGACACGCCAACTGAGAAGTATAAAAAGAAAATGTTTCCATCAATACGTGTGTGTGTGTGTGTGTGTGTGTGTGTGTGTGTGTGTGTGTGTGTGTGTGTGTGTGTGTGTGTGTGTGTGTGTGTGTGTGTGTGTGTGTGTGTGTGTGTGTGTGTGTGTGCGCAAACCTACTGATGGAGAAGAATAAATTAGGCTTTACTCCAACATCCTTACACACAATCCCCTGTTTTAAAGTACTTTAATGTAATTTGGCATGCATTTTTAGACAAAATACAAACATACAGCCTTTGAGAAATGTTCAGTATTGTATTTATTTTTTTAAAAACACAAATAGTATCAGTTTAAAGTTTGTGGGTGCAACAAAAAACACATTCCTATTTGGCTCATTGTCACCCCTACTGTTTGTAATTGGAATTAGACCCACCTATAATCTGATAATCTCGCAGAGGACAGATAAGTGACAGGAAAGGGGCATTTCAGGGGGCCAATCAAATTTCAGCAAAGGCCAGTGCCCATGTGGCTCCTCCCATAGAACCACCAATAGTTTTCCAATAGAATTATGTTAGAAAAATTGAAAATATAATGTGGACTTTTGCATTGCAACATATCGTATGACCTGCCCTTTTATTGTGATATATATCGTAATGAGTCGCCAGTACCCACCTCTAGTGGTTACCATCTACAGGTGCAGCTCTGTGATATTTCTCAGCTTTACAAATAACTTTTAGCTCATGCATTTTTTATGTGGTCACTAATTATTCTGTTCTCATTGTCCGTAGTGCTGGAGCGGGACGGACCGGCACTTTTATTGCACTCAGCAACATTTTGGAGAGAGTGAAAGCTGAAGGCCTCCTGGATGTTTTTCAGACAGTCAAGAGTTTACGAATGCAGAGACCACACATGGTCCAAACTATGGTGAGAGCAAGCTAAAAGAAAAAAATCTAATTTTAAGTGCAAAATCTGTCATCCTGTTCATGTTGTATTCCTTGGAATAGTTCCCGCTGCATGATGATGCCGTTCTCTTTTTGCTCTTTTTAAATTCCAGGAGCAATATGACTTCTGCTACAGAGTGGTCCAGGATTTTATTGACATTTTCTCCGACTACGCCAACTTTAAATAACGCCTGCCAGTGTGTTTTCTGCACATGTCAGTCAAATGAAATTATGCAATTTTTTCCCTAGATGTTGTTTTCTAAAGCTTTTTACATTTTGCACTTTATTGCAGGACTAAGAAGTGACATGTGTGACACAGGAGAGCCTGTATCCGGAACTAGAATTGTAACTTGTGGGTAAAATGATTTATTTTCTAATGTGTAAATAATATTTATGATCTACATTTTTTCTGTTGGATGTTGTGTTTGACTTCTCTTCTATCTGGGATTAACTCAACAGCTGCTGCCTGCTGCAGTTTTATTCAACCTCAGTAACTTTCCCTTTTTGCCTGTGGCAATATTACTTAGAGGATTGGTTTCTGACTTGGCAGCAGCCATTTAACCCACATTAGAACAGGCAGAAACATAATGTCATTCATGAATTCTAATGTGTCACCCCAGCCAAGCTCAGCATTCAACTTTATTTATCACTATTTCTACATTCCCACTTATATATTGCATTAATCAGTGCCATATTGATTAGACATGGTTCTAATCAAGAAAAACTTGTCACAACGTGACGCACATTTAGTGATAATAGGCCAAATGTTTACTTTATCTTTGCCTAAATATTACAGATATTTTGAAAATGTTTTTTTATGTTGGTTTAATGTGTGTTTTATCAGTTAAATACGGAAAAGGATTAGGGCCACTGAAATGAAAAAAATATATATGAGAAGAAAGAGAATCCTGAGTTTTTTTCTCAGATTTCTGACTTTAAAGAGCAAGTCTACCCCTACCAGAGTCTAACTCCACTCCCACTTCATGTTTGAAAAATGCAACAAATGCTGTTGCCTGGCAGACCGAGAGGGTGGAGCTGCTAACAAATGCACACTCACACAGGCTCACAACAGCACTGTGACATCATAATGTACCAGTTTACATCATAGCATACCTCTTAGCCAATAGCGGTGGCAGATTTAAATTAGAATACAGTGCAGAGTTTTTACCTGACAACGGCACAACACTGCCAGTTTTAGGCAGAATATTTAAATTTTAACTAAGATGCACTGAAGTGCCAAATTATTGACGACACGTGTGTGCAGCACGATTAGACACTCATTTATTTAGTTTTTCAGCAAAAAAAAAGTTTATTTGGGGGTGACTTGCTCTTTAATCACAAAATTCTGACTTTTCTGAGAATTCTGACAGAATTCTGACTTTTTTTTTCTCAAAATTCTAACTTGAATGTCAGAATTTTTGCTTTAATAATTCTGAGAAAAATGTCAGAATTCTTTTTTTTCTCAGATTGATCGCTTTAATCTCAAAAGTCTGGCGTTTATCTCTTTTTTCAGAATTCTGACTAATAATTCTGAGAAAAAAAGAATTCTGAGAAAAATGTCAGAATTCTCGCTTTTGTTTCTCAGAATTCTCACTTTTTGTCCTCAGAATTTTGAGATTAAAGTCAGAATTCTGAGGACAAAAAGTGAGAATTCTGACTTTAATTTCAAAATTCTGACATCTTTTCTCAAATTTCTGACTTTAATGTCAGAATTTTTACCTTTAATAATTCTGAGAAAAATGTCAAAATTCTCACGTTTTGTTTCTCAAAATTCTTACTTTTTGTGCTCAGAATTCTGAGTTTAATCTCAAAAATCTGGCTTTAATCTAATAATTCTGACATATTTTCTCAGATTTCTGACTAATAATTCTGAAAAAAAAGTGAGAATCCTGAGAAAATTGTCAGAATTCTCACTTTTTGTCCTCAGAATTTTGAGATTAAAGAAAAAAATCTGAAGACAAAAAATTAGAATTCTGAATTTAATCTCAAAATTCTGACATTTTGACAGAAAGACAGAATTCTGAGGAAAAAAGTCTAAATTCTATTGTATTTTATTTTCTGTGGCCCCAATTGTCATCCGTAGTTAAATGCTCATGCAACACTTGTATTTGTATAAAATGGCTTTAGTTTGATATAGGTTTGTAAATGATCATTTTGTTAAAAATCTTGTAAACAATACTAGAACGTTTTGTTTGTATGGAAATTATAATTATTTTATATTTAATATGCATTAAACTTAGTAATTTCTGAGGGCATGTAATAGACATTTTTCCAGTCATTTAAAAATCACTGATATCATATGTTCATATCTAAACTTCATCATTGCTGCATAAACAAAGTCATTTATTTTTGCCAAGTTTGTGCATCTATCTAGATAATTCATGAGCTATTTCTGCTGTGTCTGTGCCTCTAATTCATTTGTAAGATTGGTTTATATTTTCTTTATTCGTTGTACATAAATATCTATTCTATCCATTCATCGAGACTTCAGTTTTTTCTTATGCTGAAGAAATAACAAACACGACAGTAAAGCCTTACAGCCAGTGTAATAAATGCAAAAGCATCTTGTTTCAGTGATGTTTCTGCTTTTTTGTATCTCTTTGCTAAAAGCAGAATCCAATAAATTATAAATGGAGATAAACGTCAGATTTCATCCAAATGTTGTCTTTCTTTTCTCTGATCACCTCCACGCAGATGCATTCAGTGCACCGCAGAAGATGTTTTGTGATATATATTTAATGCCACTAAACCCTTACGGTGATGTCAGCATATCTGAGCACTTAGGCAGCTCCATTAGTTGTTTTTTTGTGTCCCATTAGTCCGTAAATGTGTCACACCTGCAAAGAGGGGATTATAATCCTGACAGCAGCCTTGTACAACAGCTATAAAATCCCCCTCTGGCTAATGTGCCACATGCTAACAAGTCAAATACAGAGGTGAGATAGTCTTCCCCTGAAGTTTGTTAAATGTTCAATAACTTAGATTCCGTCTCTTTATTAATTACTGTTGTTTATTAGTGTTTGGCGACAGAGTCAGCCTTGATCTGCGAGCTGTGGCGCTGTGAAGGAGTCGGGTGTGCCGTTATTGTTTTTATGACATATTTGGCTTCCCCTGCAGCTCTAATGAAGGCAAGCAGCAGAGTTATGGTGCAGGTGTTGTTGCTGGCGCTGGTGGTTCAGGTCACCCTGTGCCAGCACTGGTCCTACGGATGGCTACCAGGTGGAAAGAGAAGTGTGGGAGAGCTCGAGGCGACCATCAGGGTGAGTGATTATTTTACGAGGAGTTTCAGTTTCAGGAAATGTGCTCACTTTATTAAATTAAAAGCACATTTGAATAGGAATAGTTCCATGGAATGGCTTTATAAAGTCTGACTCTGGCGTTTTATTTCCCTTTTTTATTGCTGTAAATAATAAGTTAAGATATTAAAGGAAGAAGGGAAAAACGGTGACCATAATATTTTATTTCTGACTGCCTCTTGTTGCGTTAGATGATGGGCACAGGAGGAGTAGTGTCTCTTCCTGAAGAAGCCAGTGTCCAAACCCAAGAGAGACTTAGGCCATACAATGTAAGTGCTTATCATACATTATTTATCAACGATGTTTGCTCCGATCGTACAATATTAATGTGAGCCATGGCACGTTCGCCACCATGCTCCTAAGTGGCAATGACAATATACAAACTTCTCAATGACTGTTTTTATTTTTCTGCTTTTGCACGACTGAATTCGTGCATGGGTAATTTTACTGGCGAGGAGGCAGCTGAGATCCTCACGTGTTCATCTTACAAGTCGCAACTTTAATTTGCAACCAAGTGCTTCATGTAAATATCGGTCATCTAATCCTTTATTCTTATTTTTTTAGGTTTATGATGAATCTCATCATTTTGACCGGAAGAAAAGGCTCCCGAACCAATGAAGAGCAAGAAAAGGAGGCAGTTTTATTTTACACTGATGACTTCAATAAATCACTGTTACAAAAATGCATGTTTGCCTCTTTTAAAGTTGCTATAAAACTTTGAATTCTGGCTTATAATCATATTGGTAACACTTACCACAAGGCTCCCCTTATAAATGGCTAATAAATAGTTTATAGATGGGAATCTGTAACACTGTGATGTTAATTATGAATTAAACAATGCTCCGTATTTTGCAATAAACTGGTCAGTTGCAACTCTTTCCTAACTCTTACTTAATGCATAATAAACACTTTTAATGATCTATGAAAGCTACAGATTCATTAATAACACATCTATAAACTATTTTTGATTTTACCTTATTGTTAAACGATAGTTGCAATAACATCTTTGATCTGTTCATTATCACAAAAATTACATTATAAATTTTATTTAATAAGTTATGAGGAGAATAAATTGCCTTTGTAAAGCAGTCACGACCGACAAGCCTGACAAACTTGTGACACAACAATCTTAGCCTGACAACAGCTGGTGATTAAGCCAATTTATTAGAAATCAATGACTTAATGGAATTTGCAACACTTTTGGAAAATTCATTTTCTGCCACGCCAGTCATGTGTTTATACGATGTTTAAAACGACACAGTCTTGGTTTCTGTGCTCATAAATGTGACTGCTGATTAGCACGGCAGACAAAACACACTCATCTCATTTCAGCTCGCCACGTCCAGAGCAGCTTTCCACCTAATTTAGGGTAACCGCAGTCATGCAAAACAACACTAAGTGCCTGACTTTATGTTTTTGTCTTCTGCTGCTTTTCTGTATATGCAATTGGTGTTCATTATAAAAATTGGAATTTCATATCAGGAACGGAAAAGAATCAGCAGGGGGCATATGTTGTAAAGAGAACTCATTTTCTGGCAAAGCCCCACAGACAGAGCACCATACTAATCGCCTGGTGCATAAGGGGCCAGGATTCATGAACTGTGCTGACACCTGGGAGGCCCCCGCATTGTTAGAGCGTGGTTGTAATGCACACCAATGAACCCAAACCCACTGGCACAACTGGGAAAAAGGTTAACATTATAAGAGCACATAGAATTAAGGAGAAATTAAACCCCATTCCAGTGCACTTTCAGAACAATACTTGTTCATTTGTGATACTTCACCTCATTGGTTTAATATTCATGCTTGGAATTTGCATAACATGATCATTTCAATTGAAATACGCAGCTTTTTTTTAGAAAGAGTTTGGTTTTCTTTCACCTTTTTGACAAACTCAGGTGTTTGTTTTTCCAGAACATTTTCTACATTAAAAAATGTTAATTAGTATCTAATAGAAAAGTAATAGTAACTGTTCCTCTGTAAATATGTGTATGTGTTGTTTTAAGTCAATCTAATTTAAACTGAAAATGTTTGAGATGTCCATAAATTTTAATTTACACTATTTATTTCCATATAAAATAAGCATATTCCAATAAAATATACAAGTGCCACCAAAATCTGTTAAATTTAGCTAATGAAAGTGTTTCTTTTATAGATCCTTAATGAATTCAAAGTTTTTTTCACAGAGATTTAAAATTAAATTATTTTTTTACGTTGAGCATGAATAATGCTAATGGTTCCTATTCGTGAGCCAGCATGTGCTAAAATGACAGTTTACAGGGTTTATGAGATGCCACTCAGACCCTCACCACCTTCTGTGGCCAGAAAACCACATTTGCAACTTCAGAGTGCCGATCTGGTCCCTATTGGACTTAGAAAAAAATTGAGCTTACATACCTGGCGCTGTAGTCTGCTTCCAGCACGTTTCCTGCTTGTTTTAGATCACTGACACAGCTGCTTTGTTTCAATTCGTGATGAATCACTCCTGTAGACACTAATGAAGGCTAGGGAGACATTTCAGCTGTTAGATTAAGGTGTTAAAAAGACACAGCGAGGAGATAAGTTTCACTTTTGCTTTGACCACAGATAATTCATAACGGACACTAGGGGGTGCTAAAGGCAAGCAAAACTGCCAAGTGTGCCTTTAAATAATTTCAACCACCAAATTTAGATAAAACATATTTACCGGTGGATTTACTTAACATCTACTTTCTTTATTTTTTTAGATTTAACAAACTTTTTCTCTAAACTGTTCGCACATTTTTGGAAATTAGAATTTACTTAAATATATTAAATATCACTTCGTTGTCATCACTTTTTAAAGTAAACTCCTTTCAGTTTTTTCAGTGTACCACCAAAAAAAAAAAACATATTGAGAGTAAACTTAGATGTGTGATATTTTTGGTAAAAGAGACTTTCCCAAAATATGTGTTTCATCTTCATGTTTTATCTTTAATGTTTACTCATGAAGCTCGAAATCCCATTAATTCCCCTTTAAAATCCCCGAAAGCGTTTTTTGTAAAAAGCAGCTCGCTCTCTCCCAGTGTCCTCATCAAGGACCTGCCTAATTGCACGTACATCAGGACAACAAAACCTGCTGGTATCTGTGTTTCCAAATTTGATTTAACCTCACTTTCTCCTTCCCAGACCCCCTGGTGGATATTCACTTTGTTTACCTCAAATTAAACTTCATATTGTTTACAGCCTCCTGGTCCCTGAACATTTTATAGCCTTTTAGAATTATTTCTTTATTTATTTTTTGTAATGATTGTAGAGTTGGGATTCATTTGAATGTTTCCCTCATCTGCATGAAAATTATATAATTAACTTTTGATTAACCAGCTCAGTTGAGTTGGTTCCCCCATGCACACTGGTGAATAGTACCAACCGCATTTTAATGACTGTTTTCCAATTGAGTGGCGACCTTTTCATCAAAGAGCCACAACTGGGGCTAAACAACGGATAGAAAATAATCACGGGGAAAACAATGGGTAGAGGCCGACGGGCTAGGATGTCATCCTTAAATATAACAACACGGATGAAAGCAACCTGACTGCATGGAGCGGCTGTGGAGGGAAGCCAAGTGCTTATGCGGCTGGGTGCCTCATTGTTAAAGCCACGGAGGTCACGTCCACTGGCATCGAGAGGGAAAGGACAGGAAGCCGAGAATGGCCCATTGTTACATGTCCTTGCTCAGAGGGCTTTCCATTATGAGGGCCGAAGCATTTTTGATACTTTAATTCTTTTTTTTTTTTTTGCCATTCATTTACTAAAAAAACATATTTGGATAATAGCTCCAGGAAGGAGATGGGTCTCAGAGCACCTGCAGCCAAGGCTACAGAGCAGCGTCAACACACGCCAATCAAGCAGAGCAGCTGTGCATCCTCACGCCGTCAAATAAGCACTCCATCACATGCATGATATCTTTCATTTCACCACTGTTATGCTCCTTGCTTCGTGTGTGTTTTCCAGTGGGTCAGAGGAAACTTTTATTGAAGCAGGGAGTGTAATAAAGTCATTTTCCAGGTGCTTGTTGTGACTCTTATTATGAACAGAATGATAATTTCCCCTGGAAGAATCTGGCACTGCATTTCAATTGAAGTTAAGTGTGGGTCTTACTATGTTCCCGCAGGCGATAGTGGAAGGCAAAGTCATCTTCACAGAGACTCTAAATGTCAGGGAGGTCTTCAAACACGTTTTCTCCCTCAGCCTTTCTGAAAAGGGTCTTTGGAAGTGCAGTGTCTTGGGACTGACACCGTGGATGCGAGGTAAATTGGTAGGTTAAGGGTTTAGGGTAAGAAGTTGACTTAAAATTTAGCTGGTAATCTCTCAAATGGGTGAAAAATATCAGCACTCCTCCAGATCTGTGTGGTTCTTGTTTAAAGCATCAGTGCAGACAGCTGCTCGGTCACTTTATCTGCCATGTCCTCTCGTCTCCACATGGTGACACTCTTGAGCTGCGTGTTTTGAATCCCCTCCTGTGCGTGTCAATCCCTCTGCAATCCCATCGCCTAAGTTCCTGAAACTGTTATTCCTTTTAAATCCAACAAAGAGTTCAATCAATTACGCAAAACTGTGAAAAGTAACAAGAAAAAAAATACAAAAATCTAAATTCTTCCCACATTTAGACTTTAAAAGTGGAACTTTTGTAATTTTGCAGAACTTTAGCGCAGCGTGAAATAAATAAAACAAAACAAAAATATAAGTGAAAAATCATGGAATTCTCAAGATTTTACATTTTACTTTTCCAAATCGTGTTTATTTACTTTTTATTTGAGTCGGTGTACATCTTTCTATACGACGGTGTGTTACAGCGGTGGATTGGCCTTCCTTCTCCTTCTTGGCTGGCAGGGTGTCTTCCTGTTGTGATCCGACTTCTCTTCTTTGATCAAAGAACAGTGTTAAAGCACTGGGAGAAGGAGGAGGTATGAAATATGAATGAATACAGCTGTGTTTTGATGGATATGTCTCAAAGTATCCCAGTAAGAGACTGCTAAAGGCCAGGAAATCTGTTTGTGTTGTGGAAATAGGCTCTTCCTCGCCTGCTTCTTCACCAGCTTCATCTCGGGTTGCTTCTCTCTTCATATTTTAGAGCTCCTTTGTTGGAGTGGAGATCAGCCTCTTAGCCGTGCGTTTACATAAAACTGCTCTAAAAGACCCCAGTTCATGGAACATGTCATTAACGACGCGGTTTCATTTGTTTGGTCATCAAAACAACTTTTGAACAAAACCAAAAGAAGGAGGTTATTTATCATTTTTTTCTGGGGTAGACCCAAACTTCTTAGAGATGGAATGAGAGCTTTTGTTAGGTGATGGAGGCTTTGTCGCTAGTTATGTGTGTGATTCCATTTCCTTTTCTAAAACCCCATCAGGGAGCCGTGACTCATTTTGAAGTTGGAAGTTGATGCTGCGGTGTAAAACTGGCGTTCCCACGTGAATTTAGAAACTATCAGAGCTCGCAAAAATGTAAGATTTTCTGACTAAAATGAACTTGCCTTTTAAATTGCTCTTCTTTAATAAACAACGCTAATAAAAAGATGCGCTCGTAAAAGAAAAAAAATAGTGCAATTATTGGGAGAGACTCCAAAATGGCAGTGGGCGTCTGCTTAAAGATGCATTTTACAACACATCATGGCTTAGTTGCTTTATTAACAGTTATTCAGAGACTGTGTTTAGTTGCTCTGGACCGTCTAAAGAAATCTTCAGCGTTGTGGTTGCAGCAGGACAATATCTCTAAGCCACTGCAGGTTCAAAACTTTCAGCTCGGGCTTTATTAGCCTCGCTAATAGCTGGCTTCCCCAAATGCCAGGGTCCACCTCTGCTGGGAGAAAAGGCTCAGATCTTGTCAGAGAGGGGTCGCACTAACCAACTGTAATCTTTAGGGTACTCCACTCCTGCTGACATACATCTAACGCTGGTTCCAGCCCTCCTGCTTACCCCCAACTGCTACCCTTTCCCTCCCCAATCTGGCCTACCCATCCCACGTCAGTTATGCCACCCTTTGCTCTCCCTCCCACATCTTACCACCCTTGTGTGATAGTATCCCCCACCCAGCCCAGCCCCTTGCTCGTTCCATCCTTGTCCGGCTGGCCGCAGCGTGGAGCACGCCTTATCCTGTGGTAACAGCAATTAGCGGAGTAAAGCAAGCTGTGGAGAAGACCGAATCCCCGTCCACGTTTCAACCCCAGATCACGAGTCTCCAGCAAGACTTCAAGGCAAACCATGCAATTAGCTACAATAATGATAATGTGTTGTATGGGAACAAAGAGAGGGTAAAACAGACTACTGTTGTGAGGCAGAGTGGGGTGCTAATGGTAGGGGGGGAGATATTTGAATACCCCGGTGCAGATAGGAGACCGAATCAGACTGATTATCAAACGTATGATAAATTACATTTTTCCTCTAATTATCCACGCCTTTTATGTGTAAACCAACTGGGTGAGTTTTGCATTCTAGACATTTATGGTCAGCGGTCTTTGGGCATCACACTGGGGTTACATCTTTTATTTCTTCCAAGAAGCACACAAGCAGTCGCTTGTGTAAGCTGACGGGTGGAAGCAAGAAACGTAGGAACGTTTTTTTTTTTTTTCAGTTTTCTCGTGGACTTAATTAGATACTTTCTAAAATGTTTGGCAACAGTACAGAAATCAGGAGGGGGAAAAGGGGGGGATGGGTAGGTATGTGGTTTTTGATGTTTGACTATCGCAGATGTGTTGACACAAAGTCAAAACATGCTGGAAACAAACCACAAAACCCTGACCACAAATAACAGCATTTCAAGTCAAGGTTGTGAGTAGATACAGTTGAGAAGCGGACTCGCTGCCGTGGTTGGAGCACAAAAGAGCAGCGCCTATTCTCTCCGCTGTGAGCAGAGACCATTCCTACAGTCTTACATCCAGAGGTATATAGAGGATATTTTGCTGGGTGTTGTGCAAAACGAACCGTGTCCCCAGAGCTGCAGCAACTTCACCTTGGCGGAGTAATGCTGTGATATTCTGTTTATTCTTCACTCACTTCATTTTACTCAGAGGAAATCCTCTGGAGATGGCTTATCTTGGAGCTGGAACAGGTGCACTCTAATTTACTCCTATTGCTTGGGGAGCCCAGGGGCCCCTGTAGAGAAGAAAGTAGCGATGTAGCACACTCCACTGTAAAGCACAAACAGCCAGAGAAAGAGCATTTAATCGAAAGAGAAGAAAACTGTGAGCTTTGAGCACAGCCATATCATTCGGATGCAGAAATCTTTTCCTTCTTTTTCTTCTGAGGAAAAAAAGGACCAGTCATTTGATTTAACTTTCAATTTTTTTCAACTCTGTTTACTTTGCTTGAGATTGTCATGTTGCACTTGGTAGAGCACCAGATGACGTGGGAGACCTGTTGTGCAACCCCGACATAATAAAAACGCCCCTTTTTTCTGCAAAATGTGCAGAAGTCATGGCTTTAAAATGGTCTCTGATATGTGCCGCTCAAGTTAAAGTATACATAAATGCGAATGCTATGGCCTATTTGTCTCAGGGATCCCGAGCAGTCTCAGTCAGGAAAAAAAAAGAAAAAAGTTTGTTTCATCTGTCACCCCCATCCCCACACTCACTGCAAAACAGCCGAGCTTTCAACTTTGAATTTACTCTCCGATTCCTTTTCTTTAGAGATCCTCGGTTTTGAAGAGTGGAGCTGGTATGTTATTTGTTCGGTATATTATAAGTATGAATTCAGTCAGTATTTTTGTTTTGTGTTGCTCATCTCCTGGGAATTATGCAATCAAAGCAGATGCCTCAAGCAGTCTAGAAAGCGCCCCCTGTGAATAAGAGAAAATCTTGTACACAGCGTTTTTTGTATGTGTGTATGAAGAAGGGGGGGGGGGGGGGGGTGCATGACAACAAAGCAAATATATGGCATTGTTCTCCGTATCCTAAACCTGCATTCTGCACCTTTTAAGACAGAGAATGAAAGAATCACACCTGTATTTGTCCTTTTTTTCCCCCTAAGATAAAACCAGACCATTTAACTGGGCTCAAATAACAATGACACCACTGACAAAACGCCAAAACTCCAGCATGTGCACCATTCGGCCTGATGCAACGATTCAACCGTCAATGTGATGATTCTTTTCTGCGTGATGGAAAACAGCATTTGAAGACTGTTGTTAGTGGGATTTCACAGCACATAAACAGAAATTTCTCAGTCAGAGAAAAAAAAATCATCTGAAAACACACAGAAGCACCAGAGACACTTTGACAGAGTAAAGAGTAAACATGAGGAGGAGAAAAGAGCGATGCAAGGACAACCAGAGAAATATCATATACACTTTTAATGAGTGCTCCTGCCGCGAGCTCCTGTTTTTAATCACCTTTCCGTGTGACATAATTTGCTGCAAGATTGTATATGCTTGAGGGACTTTCAGTTCTTGTCAACTCAAGAGCATTTGAAACAATCAATACCTGTCTATCCTGTGGCACACTCATAGTTGGCCATTAGGAAAGAGCTGCTTAAAGTAAGCTCAGCCAATACCATTAGCCCTAGCCTAAGGGCAGTTCCATGCCTTAGTCAGGGTAGGCACCTGCCCCCGTCACCCCCACCTCACCCCCTTAGCCCCCTCCACCCCTCCCCCTACCATTAAGAACCTCCCCAGAGACATCATTTGGACACATCGGCCAAAGAGCACTTCTTTATTCCCTCTCTTTTCTTTCCTCGGCTCCACCGAAAATCAATACATCTCCCCTTTTTCTTATTTTCACAATTTTGCCTCAATATTATTCTCTGTTCTGCCAGAAACTAGTGGGCGCTTTTTCTCTTCTTTTTTTTTTTCCTTTTCTTTTTTTTCATCTTTTCATCTACAATTTCCTGTGACTAATGTCTCCATACCTCAAGTTTCAAGGGAAAGAATTGGAAAAGAATTAAATTATCTTGTCATGGAGATAGCAAACATTAAAGCTACGGCATGCTGAAAGACTCTAAAAGCAGCGTGGTCAGCCTGCTTTTGGTTGCGTTTGCTCATTTCTGCAACACCACCTCATATACTTGCGTAAACGTGTTTATATTTTGTATGAAGCAGTCATCTCTGCAACTCCTAATAAAGGAGCCATCACGACGAAGGAATCTTCACAGTAATGAATGAACTTCTTGTGCGTCAGTATTTTTCTGCTTCAAGCTGCAAACCCCAGAGAACAGAGCCATGTCCGCGGTAATGCTTCCTGACGGTTTCTTATTTCACAGCAAGCCAATGGCTCCACACGGTGCAAAGTTTCTGAACAAGTGATACAATAAAACGTCCTTGGAAGGACCACGTTCACTCACTTATTGCCCTCCCGACCCTTTATTTCCAACAGAAACAGAAAAAAAGTGGGGTTCTGCCCTAAATCTCAGCCAGCGCTGTTTACAATAATAACTCTGAAGAGTGATAGCCAGTTCCACAGTACTGGCGATTTCTGTGGCCGCCTATATCGATCGCAGGTCCTAATGAGCAGCCGTGGAGCTGTAGCTAATGGTGTTGTGTCTGGTGTCCGTGGTAAACGCCCACGTTGAGATTATCATTCCCAGGGGGGAGTGAGAAAGGTTTTGCCAGTCCAAGCCCTAAGGGTGTGAGCGACACACTTCAGGGGTCAAGGTAAACTATCAAAAACAGCCAGGCCTTTCACGCCCTTACTTTTAAGGGTTATACCAATACTGCACTCCCACTAAAGCACAAACTCTTTGATATGTTTTCTTGCGTGCATACACAAGAATAAATTATAATCCCACTAACTCTTGCATCAGTACTTGCACTTTTTTCTTTTTTCTCTCATTTCTCTGCAGCTGTTGTAAAAAGCAATTACTGCAGCATTGATAGGGACCTTACCAAACTGTTATTAAGAGACCTCAAATGAGACCTAGCCTGACAGACTGATAATGGCTTATTTGACTTTAGAGATTGCCTTGGCACAAACACTCCAGCCCCTTCACGTACCCATGGTGGTCATTGTCCTTTGCTGTGCACGGCCATTCTGGCAGTCTTGAGTGACGTCCAACAAGTTCAGCAGATTCAGAATGTAAATGCACACCAGACGCTGCGTCGTAGCTTCAGAGAAGAAGCAGAAAAAGTGTAATGAAGGGAGTTTGGTGCTCCCTTCATAAACCTTGGTGGAAAATGAAACCTGCTGTCAACTCTCATTTGGGAGAGGAAAGTCTTTCTATGTGGCCAATTCTGTGTGGACAATTAGGTTCTTCTAAAAGCACAGCAAAAACTACATGGAAAATGTGTCTTTATTGTGATGATCCACTCTCTGATTCAACAGACAGTTCCTGTGTGGATTATGCTCAGCGGGATTCGTCTCGGGGTGCGTGCTGAGCATCGGTAGGGCACTTTCTAATGAAGTCAGCCCAATGCAGAGCACCTCTCAGAGTCATGCCCTGTTTGGAGTCACACTTCCATGTCCTGGCAAATGCTGAGCATGTAAAACAGAACTGTCAATTATTCAACATGAACAGGAGGATGTATGGAGTGACATGGGGGGTGGACAGGGGCCAACTAAGCCTGGGGCAGATAGGGGGTACCACTTTGATGTGAGTGTGTGGGCCTGCAGAGTTACGCAAGGTGCACTGGGTAATCTACTAGGAACACCCCCACCCTACATCCAACCTCCTTCACTTTTCCTTCCCTTTCCCTTTCAGTGCCTCTCTTATTATGTCCTCCTTCATTCTGCCCTCTGATACAGACCCTTTCCTACCCACCATATCTGCTCCAGACTCACATAAAAACAAGCCCACATGTCAGTGTGGTCTCACCCTGGAATTTAAATTATCAGAGTTGCTCATAAACTAGCTTAACATTTAACGTTTATTGGGTTTATTCAGATTTTGTGGGTTGTTTATTTTTAACATAGACTTTCATTATGGTGTGATTTTGGGTAAAATTAAAACCTATTTGAGAAAACTCTTTGAACAGCCTCAGTTTAGAGAAACAGGTATTAGTTATTAAACCGACAAGCTACTGGCTAGTCATAATAAGGCAAAATAATTAGCCTTTACATAACTCTAACATCAAAGATGTCGTAGCTTTTATGCAATTTCTGCTAAATTTCCAACACTAATTAGCTGCATGGCTAGCAGCCGTAGCATTTTCAGGTCGGTGTGTGAAATCTTTAGTAAGAATTTCAGGATTTTTTTGCTAGAACGACTCTGTAATCCAAAACTGATACCTGTTTATAAAGTATTATTTAAAAAAAAGTTGCTAATTTTTTTAGATTAGATTAAGAAGAACTTTCGTGTCGTAGCAGGAAATTTTGCCTAGCCAAAACCTATGGACCTGATCTCTAAACAAGGGTCTTTGCTGCAGAATTTGTCAATGTGTTGACACAATGTAACACCTTTGGTATTATTATAAAAAAGGTAGGTGCTTTTGTTCTTGCTTTTTTTTTTTTTACAATAAAGAAACATATATTTTATCTCAGATTCTTGATGGCCACACCCACCCATTCCCTGATTGATGTAATGAGTTTGGATCACTGGGTGGGAATCTTTTATATAACACTTCTCAAGATAAAAATCACAAAGTGTTTCACAAGAAAAAACAAGTTAAAATATAAAAAATGATATTTTTTAATTATTAAAAAACATGGTTAAAATGAAAAAAATATGTGATTAAACATTGTGAGGAAAAGGAGAGAGAAAATGAATAGGAAAAAGGAAAATTTGTGGATCCCAGAAAAGGTGGAATTGGTAGAAAGAACAGAATAAGGAGAGGGTAGTGAGGAAGGTCACACCAAAACCAGCTTGAACAGGTGAGTTTTCAGCTGTGTTTTAAAGGAGACCACTGAGTCCACTGATCTCAGGTTCAGGGGGAGAGAGTTCCAGAGTCTGGGGGCCACAGCAGCAGATGATCTGTCACCTTTGGTCTTTAGCCTGGTGCGCTGCACAACCAGTAGGCGTTGATCACTGGACCTCAGGGACCTGCTGGGGGTGTAGGGACTAAGAAGATCACCAATGTAAGATGGTGCTTGTCCATGTAAGGCCCTATAGACCAGAACCAGGATCTTGAAATGAACCCTGAAGTTGACTGGCAGCCAGTGAAGCTGGAGGAGAAGCGGGGTGATGTGGGTGTGTTTGGAGGACTTGGTCAGAAGCCGAGCACAGGCATTCTGAACCACCTGTAGACGGTTCAGGGAGGTTCTGCTCAGACACGTGAAAAGAGTTACAGTAGTCTAAGCATGAGGAGATGAAGGTGCGGATAACTGTCTCAAGTTCAGACCGAGACAGAATGGGACTCAGCTTAGCAATGTTCCTGAGATGGAAGAAGGAAGAGCGAACAAGAGAACTTACATGGACTGAGGGGCTCAGATTAGAGCTGATGCTCCTTCAGCATTGATATATGAGAAAAGGTTCTATGCTAATTTCCCTTATTGGGACATCACAATAAGAAACGTTTTGAAATGTCTCGTTTTAAGCATTCAAATCCAAAAAGCAAACAATGTCAGAAATGCATATATGATTTTTTTATCACCTTTGGAGTGTCTATGGAAGCAATGGGTATACATGGCAGCAAAAAATGTACAGAACAAATATCTGAACAATCACTGTGATTTAAGCAAACAACATTTTGTAAAAATGTGTGCCTGCAAACTAAAAAGAGAGGTAGCAATCTCACTTTAGCCAAATTTTCTGCAATCAAACGCACAGAATAAACAGAAAATTCAATATATTTTTACTAATTGCTTGAGTCTTTCATGACTGTATGACCGAAAAAAAAATTATGGGATTTTTTTTATTTTTGTTCTGTCACACAGCATCACTCTGTTTTATGACAACAGATGAAATCTTTGCGTTGTTCTGGAAGCTCCTTTGAAGGGTAAATACAAAACTATGAATTTTAACAAAGTCACAAGCTAGAAAACATTTCAAATAAAAAAAAGAACATCAAAACTTAACAAGTGACTTTCCATATTTCCAGTAAATCACAGTTCAAAAGGTCAAAAGCTAAATTGATATGTTCATCCATAATCCTTCTAGAATCTCTCTTCTGTCTAAAAATATATGGCCAAACCAGAAGTGACATTTTCTAAATAAAAGCTTGAATTTCACAATGTTTACCTTACTTTCTGTGAATGAAAGGATAAAAAAAAATGGTGCACACAAAAGACACAACTTAAAGTTGTGGTTCACTCATTTAATTAATACATTTGCAGTGGTCTCATAGGAGGAATTAATCTTTTGTAAGTTGTACTCTGGGTACAAAAAGCCATGATGCACCTGAACCTGAGTCTAGAAGACTGCCAGATCTAGGGTGACCAAATGTCCTCTTTTTCCTAAACATGTCCACTTTCCACCCTCTGTCAGGAGTGTCCGTGGGTGGGTTCCTGTGTTGATAAAAAAAACGTTCAAACTGAGGCCACCAAAATAAATCGCCTCAACAACATCAGAACATGATCTCCAGCATTCGCTGGAGCGGTTCGCATCTAAGTTTCAAGCAGCTGGGATGAAATCAGCTCCTCTAAATCCGACCGAGACCATGGTCTTGAGTTGGAAAAGGGTAGTATGCCTTCTCCAGGTCAGGGACGAGGTCCTGATCCAAGTGGAGAAGTTTAAGTATCTCGGAGTCTTGTTCATGAGTGAGGGAAAGATGGATTGTGAGATTGACAGGCGGATTTATTCTGCGTCTGCAGTGATGCAGGTGTTGTACCGGTCTGTCGTGGTGAAGAGCTGAGCCGGAAGGCGAAGCTCTTGATTTACCGGTCGATCTACATTCCTACCCTAATAGTGACCGAAAGAACGAGATTGCGGATTCAAGCGGCTGAAAGTTTTCTCCCAGGGTGGCTGGGCTCTCCCTTAGAGATAGGGTGAGAAGCTTGGCCATCTGGGAGGCTTATCAAGAGGAGCCAGTTGAGGTGGCTCAGGCATCTGATTAGGATGCCTCCTGGACGCCTCCCTGGTGAGGTTTTCCGGGCATGCCCAACCGGGAGGAGACCTAAAGGAAGACCCAGTACACTCTAGAGGGACTATGTCTCTCATCTTACCAGGGAACGCCTTAGGATTCCCCAAGAGAAGCTGGCCCAAGTGGCTGGGGGAGAGGGAAGTCTTGGTCTCTCTGCTTAGGCTGCTGCTCTCGCCACCCGACCACTTATGAGCGGACGATAATGGATGGGTTTTCATCTTGGACTATTAACTATACAGGGTTTGAAAAAACACCCTGGACATTACTGACATATTCTAGCATTGTCAGATGAAAAACATATTTGTCAGACAGGCTGTCTGGTCTGCTTTTTTTCTAAACTTGCAAAAATCTGTCAATAACAAAGACGTTTTGAAAGTCACTAACTGTGGGTTCTTTGAAAGTTTCCACGGAGTCTGTGACGGATTTTTTTTTTTCATTGAGCCAATCGTCTAATGTCACAGCTGGCATTTTTATTAATCTGTGCATCGAACGCTTTAACGATGCTGTAGTAAAATGTGAAGATAATTTCTTATTATAGTAGCCTTGTTGCACGAATAAAGCAGCAGAAAATATTATATTTTGTTCTTAACTGTGGTTTGTTAAAGGGATAAAAGGCAGTTTTCTTTGCTTTTTGCACTCCATATTGTTCTGTGAGTGAAACCAAAGATGAAACATATCTCCTTGCTGTGCATTTGTCTTTTTAACATCTTCATCTAACAACTGAAATGTCTCCCCAGTCTTCATTAGTGTCTACAGGAGTGATTCATCACTAAATTAAACAAATCAGCTGTGTTCACGATATAAAACATGCAGGAAACAGACTGCAGCACCAGGCATATAAGCTCAACTTTGCTAATTCCAACAGGGACTGTACCGGCACTCTGAAGTTGCAACTGCAATTTTTTGAAATGCTGAATATGGAAACATCAGAGATTTTGTTGGCAAAGTCTGATATCTTTGAGAAACGTAACTATTACTTTCAACTTTTATTTAAATAAGATTGCATTATTCATCAGTGCATTGCTTTAGACCAGGGGTGTTGACCTCAAATTCACACTGAGCCAAAACTGGCTGGGACGAAGTTGCGGACCAAACTTCTTTTTTTTTTTTTAAGTAATGGCAAATGTGCACATTTTCATTTATCTACAGATATGAGTGGCTGAACCTTTTCTTTTGGAAACAAACTTAGTTTTGCAGTAACACTGAATGTGAAATAACCAAATTACACACGAGCTAGTCGATGTTAAATAAAGCACACATCAGTGGTACTCATTACTTATGTCTCAATTTTGTTTAAATATCTTACTCCTTAAAATCTGCATATATTCAGCATTTCTTCTTATTTTTTTATCTTTAGAATTTTTTAAGTGTTTCTATTTTATGTTTTCTTGTTTATTTTTTTATTTTTTACTCTCCTTTGTTGCTCCTGTAATGAATGTTATTGCTGCTGTGACACCAAGCTTTCCCCATTGACAGACAATGAAGGGATTTTCTATTCTATTTCTATTATCTTCTTCTATCTGTAATCTTTCCTGTTTTAAAGTAGGTTTAATTTATTTTCACAGGCCAACAACATAAATAAAAAAAATTTAATTCTCTTAAAGGCACAGTGTGTGATACTTTTACCTGTTTACCATCAAATCCTGTGGTTCCAGTTCACAAACTTGTCCTTTTTCACTAATATTTCTCACCAACATCAATTCTAAATATTCCTCTCAACTTGAAATTTTACATTTTTAACCCTCCCACTGTCCTAATGGGTGTGACCCCGCGAGGAAAGTTGACCATTGAGCAGGGTTGATGGTTTATCCCTTGAGGTCCATGTGGCAGGGGTGAGGAATGAGCACCACCTCACCCCTGCCACATGGACCTCAAGGGATAAACCATCAATCCAGCTCAATGATCAACTTTCCTCATAGGGTCACCCAAAAAGACAGTGGGAGGGTGAAATTCATAGACTGGTAGAAGCTCCATGGTCATCCACCATCTTAAAATACAGTAGCTGTTTAGGGACGTACGAGCTCCACGTTACCCCCTTGGACTATGACAGTAACCTGAAAGAACCAGCAGAGGGCAGCAGTGTGCCCTGGAAGCATGAAGTCTGGTGATTCAACTAAGAAATAGAAAAGAATAGCTACACCGCTGCCGTATTTGTTAGTTTGAATAATAAACAATTAAATTAAAAGACATAAAATTTGTCAGTTCCTCATCATGTCCAAATTAAGAAAGCCGCACATGTTCAGACACCCACCCTCTATTAGCTGGACGCCAGCCTCCGATTAGTGTCTCTGACTCCCAGACTCACCTCAAGTTTTCTAGTTTTTCACCTCTTTTCCTAGTACAAGAACTCCTGATTCGGTCCCAACGTGTCCGTTCCAAAGTATTTCTACTCAATTGCCCTCTCTTCCCGCAGCCTGCCGTCTGGCCCAACATGCTCGTCCTCTACCCAGTGGCTAAATCAGCATTGTTAACTTTATCTCCACAACACTCTACTAATGGCGATGTAGTTCTCCACGCCTTACTGAGACGCTCCGACACAGAGGGCTTCTTCTCAAATGTTACCTTTGGACTTTGGTCACCTTTTGCTGGTAATCCGTGGGAGTTTACGTGCAGCATACACAGCGTGTCCCCCGGCTTTAGGCATGGCTAACTAGTAGCTCGGTAGCTCCTGACGCCGATCTCCACCATGCCAGCCGTGAGCCACGATTAGCTGGCGTATAAGTCAGCATTGTTTACTGGATATCCAGTCCCTGGCTCACCAACACTCCTTGACCAGCGGTAGTTAACGATCAGCCAGTGATCGCTCCATATCCATATAAGCTGTTAGCGGCAGCCAGTTTGTTTACATTGAGCAGTGCGCTCCGTGATCCATGTGAAACGGGTGTTGTGGGAAATTATGTTCCCCTGAAATATTCTCTGTTTCCCTTAAGCCGGGCGTACACTGTGCGACTTTTTCACTCGTAGCACTCAGCTTCAGCTCAAAGTGTACGACTTCCTCGCAGGGCAGATCTCACGAGCCAGGCACTCACACTGTACGACCCAGTTCTCGCATGCGACCTGACTGCTCACACTGTACGTCTGGTAGCAACATGTCGGACCTAAAAATATGCTAAAAATAGCAGTTTTTACTCAACACGTCAGACGTTTTTGTCTTGTCTTGCCTGTTGTCCTTCGGGAGTGCTGCAGGAGGACACACAGGGATTTATGGGGGTTGGATGAGGAAAACGAAATAAAGTAAATCTGTGTTTTGTGATCAGTTTAATTTGACAGGAACACAACAAACACGCTTTCTTGACAATCTTTGTGAGTAAAAAAACGTGTAGAAACAAAAACGAACAGCATGTGTTATTAGGGAAATAGCGAGTGGCGTTGATGCAGGATTACGCATGTGCCGTGAGAGGTTCTGATACTTTTTGGGTTGCAGCTGCTCGCAGCGCCGCTTCAACAGTGCGATACCCTCACGAGGGACGAGCAAAATATTAAACACGCCAGAAGTCCGTGCGAGCTCACGACTGCTGATCGGCAGCTGGTCACGTGGTGTTAATCGCCTCTCGTAACCCCCTGTACACTACACGACCGCTCGGCGCAAAACTCGCCCCGATGTCGTGGATTCTCGCACGACTGGAAAATCGGCTCAAAAAAGTGAAAAAGTCGCAAAGTGTACGCCCGGCTTAAGGCAGTCAAGAGCAAATATTACCAAATCCACAGAACTTATTGCCCACAATGAGGACTAAACTACCTCAAATAAAAGATGGTTAAACTGAGTGAGGTTACATACTTTTACATAACATTCTAATTGATAAATAAGCTTGCTGCAAAAGAGTGAACAAGAAAGTTTTTACTGTATCTTTTTTATTGTTTTTAGGAGGAAATACAGATTTAAAAAAATCACAAGCATAACATTGTTACATGACATTACATCATTTTACCATAAAGGTTTATCACAAATATCATGAAAATAGTCAGAGGTGTGCTCTCCCAACACGGGGGGAATGATATTTCAGGGGAACACAATTTCTCACAACACCTGACCTCCCGGCTGACGTCACCCCTCCTCCGTGTGTGAATCGTGACAGCTTCAAGAACAGAACTAGCTTACTTCCTTCAGAACTGGTGGGCTGATAAACAGTCATAATTATAAATACTTTTTTTAAAAAAGGTCGAGTAGCTTGTTTTAAGTTTTGTGTGGGTTAGACTAGACAGGTTGGAAATTGATTATACAGTCAAACTCATGAGTTTGACTGTATAATTTGACCGTAGCTGCAATACTTTCTCTGAACTGCATGGCGCTAAAGAGTCGTAATTTTTTTATCCTCATTTCAATGGATTTCACACATGGGGACTTTAAATGAAAATACAATATCTCACCTACTAACTTTGGAGCAGAAAATGTTAATAAAACCAAAATAATTCAATCCCAGTTTTCTCCACTCTGATTTCTTGTGATGCTCACCTGTTCCAGCCAGACCTGCATCTGTGGGGTTGGGCCGAGCTGAGGAAGGAGTTCATCAGTGAGAATCAGTTACTCACACAGGTTTGTGCTGCTGGACACGGCGAGCATCTGGATCACGCAGTTGTGTTGGGGAGGGGGATAAAAGCTGCAGCAGCCACAGAGTCACGTGACTTGAGAAGAAGAAGAAGAAAATATCATTTCTATAGCGCCTCTCAAGATAAAAATCACGAGACGCTTCACAAAAACAAAGTATGTAAAAATATTAAAAAAGCATTTAGAAAATGTTTAAAAATATATTTAAAATCAGCAAAAATAGACAATTGGGATTTAAAAGACAAAATGATAAGAAAGAGAGAGAGTGAATAGGAAAGAGGGAAATCAGTGGATCATGAGGAAGGTGGAATAGGTGGGGAGAGCAGAAAAAAGAGAGAGGGGTTGAAGAAGGTCATACAAAAAAAAGAGAGTGTCGCTAAACTGAAGTTAAATCATCTTGGTCTGGAAGTTGGTCGTGCGCTTCCTATGTCAACAGCAAACAGATTACTGAGCTGTTAAAATCCATTTCTGGGCTTCAAAGTCGGCTAATTGCTGATTAAACGTGGCACTGAGTAAGAGGAGTGTTTTCAGTTTGTCCGAGGCAGACGAGGTAACGCTGCAGACACTGATGCTAGTAGCATGGACGCTAAAGACATACCGGTTTTTCTCCTTGAAGCATCAACATGTTCCATCTTTGTTGAAACACCCTTCCTTCTGCATCAATCTTTCTCTGCCTGGACATTTTAGGATGATGTGTGGACAGTTAGTTTCACTTATTGCATTAATTAAACACAGAAGTGGATACACTGTAACCTACTGGCGAGTCATTGCACTGGGAACACAATCACCATGCATTATGGGAAATGTAGTTTATAGTCAATGTGCGCTTTGAAGCAGCATAGACTTATTTAAAGACACTTGAATCTCTCGCGGGCCACATAAACAGTGGCGGTTTTACCATTGGGCAAAGGTCGGTGGCTGCCTGGGGCCTCCTTATGTTAGGGGCCCCCTAGCCCTGACTGCTGGCACCCCTCTGTTAATGCCACAATG